>NC_056735.1:1756933400-1757133400 GCF_019279795.1 Protopterus annectens | reverse complement strand
GAAATCAATACGGAAATAAATAATTTTATAACAGTAGAGAAAAAAGATAGACATCTTAGTCTCCTGTATTCATCATTACAGTACTAAACACATATCACTGTTTAAAGAGCTGCATTTTAATCCTATATTTATAGTTCTGTTTATTTATAGCTTAAACTTTTTAGACTGAGTCATTTATTTTGACTAATGAATTGTTCAAAAGTTTAGTCCTTTTGAGTTCCAACACTAATCATCAGTAGAATCAGAAAGAGAATCACCAGAAAACAATTCCGACCAAGAATGACTGCCATGGCTATACTTGTCTGGGGATGATCCTTAATCATGCTTCTGGGAAAAATCTGTCAACTTTGCTGTCCCATCTTGTAAATTTCTTAAGATTCCCCATGCCTTTTTAGGGATGTTTCCAATTATGCTTTCCTCTATGGTCTAGACTTATTCCCTCTTGTCTTTTGTTTAATAGAAGAGATAGTCAATTACCAGTCTAGTGGAGTCTCCACATTAGATTATTTCTACTCCACTGCTTTAAATCTCTTACAAGATGCTGATCTCCTTTCTCACTTCATCATCTTTTTTTCTGGCACAATATCTGCAATTTGATTCTTACATCCAACAGAACTTCCTCTGAACTAATCATTCATTATAAATCAAAGTTTAAATATACATTTAAAAGACTCATATAATCAATCAGCTGTGATCTAAAATCAGACTAAAATACTGTGTGCATTTTAAAGTGCCAAAAATAATAATAAAATAATAATAAAATAAAATATTTAACTTTACATTTAAAGTATTGCAACAATTTCAAATAACATGTAATATTAATATTTTAATTTGAGCCATGAGATTTATCTCTTGCTAAAAGCAGTCACCATCATAATTTCTTTACTTCCACAATGTTATTGGAATTTCCTACTCAGTAATTCAGATTCAAATGACTCAATAAAAATATGAATGCATTCTGTGCTATGTTTGCATAGTGTATTGTTGCTGCCCTTCCTTTTTAAAGATCACATTCAAAGCAGATAGTGTAATAATTAGCTTTACTGTTTTTCTGTATGAATGTTGGGAGTAGTGATTACTAATATACTATAAAATGAAACATTCTACTTAGAGACTTAGCACAAAAATAACATTCAAAAATCCAACCAAAGTCTGAAACTGGACACTAGATGTGTGCCATTTCATTCTCTCCATGGGGCATTTGGATCTCAGGAATGATGTCTATTTTCAGCCTTACAAAAAGCAGATATGCTTTCTAATGCCCTTTTCCCTCCCCCCAAATGTGTGAAAGTGCAGGGGACTACAGTTTGTGAAACTATTGTAAAGTACTTCATTTTTTGTTAGACTGTCAGTTTAATTAACAGTTTGTCAGATAAATTATTGCTTACAACTGTGGGGCAATTCATCAATAAAATAATTTAAGTAATGCTTCCAGACTGATGTAAGTATGCCCTTATGGACATACTAATTGGAAGACAAAATCAGGCTGCTTACAGTGGCTAGTTTCCATATTTCACAGCATTTTTAAAAGTAATTTTTGTACTACAAGTTCTATAAAGAATGTCACATTTTATATTATCTTGGTGATCTCTAATCCAAAGATATGTACAGAAAACTGTGTGAGAAAATATACTGTGCGAGCCTCTTTGTGGTTTTACCCACAAAGAAACTGTTGGAGCTGATACATCTAGCCACATAAACAACATAAGCATTCTTACAGGTTTAATTACATTTAACATCCAAAGTTCTTTTAAGTGCAAAATTTTAACATGGAACAAGATGCTAACCTATATACCTTACATATGCCATGTACATATGTGGTTGTCAGTTTGTCGGAAATAGGAGGCGTCACTATTTCTCCATCAAGTTTCTTAAAGTCTTATTTATTGTGCAGACAAAACTTGGGGGATGTGCCTATAACCTTGGCCATGTTTGAATTAGCCAGGATAATTTTCCAGTTGGTGTTGATAATCTTAATCATTCCTTTGCTGTCCACACTTACAGGAACTGCAAATCCCTTCTTTAAATATTTACTTAATTGCAGATTTCTCTTGACTTGGGAGATAAATCCCCTAGGTGGGAATCTAATGTCCCCCTTAGTTGAAATGGCTTCAGTTATTTTTAATATCCTTTTTCTGTGATACCCTAAATCTTCAAACAGATCTTTTAAAGTCATCACATCATTATAAAATAGTGCTCACGGTGCCTATGCAAGACTCTCATATAAATCGTCCTCATGTATGTTATAGCTCATATATTTGGGTGTTGGCTATAAAAATGTAAGTGATTGTTGAGAAAGTTAATTTATACTACAGATTTGCTATCATATTTAATATTAAATTTGTAATGACATTCTTGGATTTAGTAAATCATATTTTTCTAATCATTTACATTCTACTGTTTTTCTCTGCACATTCCACCTGCGTATCTCTTTTTTTCCTCACCTTTACAATGTGAATATATAACTCTGCCATGCTGGGATACTGCACAGGTGGAGACAAGTACACTAACCTTTGCACTGTGGATATACCAAGCCGACATCTCCTTTCCACAAAGTACACTAATCTTTGCACTGTGAATATAACAAGCCCACATCTCATTTACACAAAGTACACTAATCTTTGCACTGTGAATATACCAAGCCGACATCTCCTTTCCACAAAGTACACTAACCTTTGCACTGTGGATATACCAAGCCGACATCTCCTTTCCACAAAGTACACTAACCTTTGCACTGTGGATATACCAAGCCGACATCTCCTTTCCACAAAGTACACTAATCTTTGCACTGTGGATATACCAAGCCCACATCTCATTTTCACAAAGTACACTAACCTTTGCACAGTGGACATACCAAGCCCACTCCGTTTCAGACACTATTTTAGCTTATTAATGATACATTAAACAATTATGAGTTATTCACCATAAATCCACATAAATTCCATGTTTTCCCTCACTTAACATTCATGAGTATACTAATGATGCAACACCACCTTGTAAAATCTTCCACTAACAGAAATCAGGACACTGTAGTTAATAACCCTTTGAAATTTGCTGCTAATACTTGTACATTCATTTGATGGATGTGCAAACAGCCCAGCTTTTGGTCCTACATTCTGGAAAAGATAATACATAAAGCTGCAAGTAAGTATGTTCTTTTCAGGTATTAAGAATACCTTGCAGCTTGTCTTTTACATAGATGTTTGTCTGTAATGCTGTTTTTGATTATGCAATGTTCATGCCAAACATAATGGAAGTTCTGTGGTCTACCTATTGTACAAAGTATTTAGTAGTATAAACTCATGTTCTGTTACCTCCTGCATTAAACTTCCATAGAGTTTCATTTTTGAAGATGTTAGTTAATTAATACAAATAGTTGCCACTGAACTGTGCTTTATTAAGATTTGCGATTCTACTGTTTTATTAGGCAATGCAATGAAGTCAAAGATGCCATGTGAATGGAGCTGAAGACATTTAACTGGTTGCTAACCATAACAGCTGACCACAGAAAGGTGAGCATGCCCAGTATAAGCCCCATCTGTTTTAGACAACTGCATTTCTGTTTTGGGAGTTTATACCATTTTAATACGCACAATGCACTAATTTGTGATGTAGCATGCTGGAGGAGATAAACAGAGCACATACTAAACTGTAAGTTCAGCATGCATGTGGATTTCCTAAACATCAGGAATCTGCCACTGTGTTTGTACTGTTCTGGTTATCCAATTTTTGGGACTGTTACTCACACTGTTAATAAAAGAATGAATACTGCCATCCATACTCTTTGAATGATAATGTGTATATGCCACTAATGTGAATTGAAACTTAAACTAAGATTGCATGCAGGATGTGTCTGGTTAAAAAGTATGGTATAGAATGTATTAAGTTATGGAAGAAAAAGTTAACCAGGTATACTGGTAGACATCCAGTATATAAAATTTGGAAACTTTTGTCCATCTAAGCAAGTGGTGGATCTAGTAAATCACTTTCAAGACATTCATAGGAGTCACAGTGAATCATAACCTTGATGCCAGCATTGTTCATTAGAATGAAGGAGAGAGCATAAATATGGGTTGAACCTAGTAAGCTCCGGCTAACATTTATCATTTACGTTTGTTATACTTCTCAATGGCATCTTGTGGTATATGAGAAGATAAGCAAACTTTATGGACCACTTATGTTTTAATATAGCTTTAATGCATCCCACATATGCACAGTGTATGTCTTCTATGTACTGCAAAGATCACATAAAAAGGTTATAGTAATTTGACTTTTGTACACTTCTCCCTATGCGACCACTTAGCTCTGTGGCTGTTCTCCTATTTATAATATCAGCACAACTTCCTCCTTTGCTCTTTTCCAGGCAAATCCCAGCATGACTCTGTCACAGAGTGGGCCCTGTGAAGTCAACCTTGTGCCATGCATTTGTAGTGCCCGGGGAGTGGAGAATACAAAATGTAGCACTAGGAGCCATTGTGTATGTGAAGATATTCAGAAACCTAGCTTGGGACTGGCATATGCAATGGCATCATGACTTACTGCCACTCCCTCAAGAATGCTGCTTGTGAGGCTCCTGGACTCCTTCAGAAGAAAAGCAACTTCCCCCAAACCCTCCACAAGGACAGTAAAAGCTGTCTATCAGCTGCTTCATCTGTTCTCCTCCCAATGACACAAACCACAATCGGAGTCTTTTCCCAAACCTGTGTTTACAAGAATTTGATTTTTGAAAACAAATCCATTTATTGGGTCCTTTAGAGTAAGATATGAGGAAGCAGCTAACAATTATTTGTTGATATTGTTGAGGAGAGCATATCATGGGATATATTGTTCAACAACTTTCAAAAAGACCACTGTAGAATGGCCTCAACAGGCCACTCATGCAACATGTTATAGTGAGGTAATAGTTTTGCTCTATAAAGTACTGCATTCTCATTTGAGGAAATTCAGGATCAATAATAGTACTACTAATAATATGGTTAATCCTTACGGATGCTACCAGTATCATCCTGGTGCCACATAACACCATTTTCTGCACTGATGTATATCCTGCACATTCCCAATTCCCACCACCCACCACCTCATCTGCTTCACTTATCCTAAGCTAGTCTCCACCCACCACATTACCACCAGTTGTGAAACAGTTTATAATATATACTTTTGCCCCTCCTTCACACACCCACAAACCACTTCCAAATGTTCTTCCTTCTATCAGTTGGATTTCTACATTGTAACTCGACAACCACTTCCACTTCTGACAACCCACAGCCAGTCAAACCCTATCCAGCTATTTATCACTATCCTGTTTACATTTTCAGTAGCTGAACACTCACATAATAATTAGCATGCCATTAAAAGTATCACAGTTCACTTCCCTCTTCTTTCTAGCACATACAGTCAGCTATCATACACTTGTCAGCACCTGTCTTATGCCCTGTGCTCATTGCTCTAAACAGCAATTACTCCCATGTTTTATTCTGTATAGCCCAAAAACTTTGCAACCTATCTCACATCCATCCTTTCAAACAAGAGTATCTAAACTAACCCAAACCACTAAATAGTCACAAAGAACAAGTTTAAAACCAAATGACATTGCATACTCTAGCCATTCCTACTCAGTCTGCAAGTACGTGGTGACATCCTTCTGCAGCGTATCGGTATGTGTTTTCCTTTCCAAACTCCACTGTTTGAAGCCAGTAAATGGCTTTGAAGGTATGCCATCCACGTGGAGTCTCTTAACGGGTATGGGTTACACTACTTGCCAATCAGTTCTCAAAGTACTTTCCTCCAGCAGTGTTTAATGTTGATAATAATCTGACATGACGTACAGAAGCTAAATTGCTGATACGAGCACCTTTGGGTAGCAATCCCTTAGCGCTGCCACATAGAACCCCTAAGCTAATTGAAGTAGCTATCCTATGGACTGAAAAACTCTTTTTCTGTTCGCTGCACTATGAAACAAAACCCCTAGTTGGAAAGAGTAGTCCTACTGTGCCCATAGTGTCTTGTTCCAGCATAATACTTATAGAAATTGTTTAAGATGATTTTTTTAATGCTGCAGTTAAATTGGTAGGAATGTTTTAATTGTTACCTCTATCTCTACTGCTACTATAAAGGGGTGTATAACTATTGCTTTAAGGTTTTAACACTGCTGCTACCAAGGATTTGCAAATGTATAACTGCTATTCTATAGATATTGTCTCTGTGAATGTGTAGTGACATTTAAAATGCATGGATTTTGGAAATGTAAGCTGACAATCTATATATTTGTCTCTGTGAATGATTAGTGCAATTTTGACCAATCTTACTTGCTATGTGCTAACTCTTGTTTCTTATCACTACCTTGCCTCTCTTCCCTCCTTAAGTTACCCTGCTCTACATGTGCTTCTAGCACTAGTCTGTAGGAATCTAAAGGACCCTCTCCAAATACCAGCGGTTCACCTCACAGCATAACTTCCCTACAATCCCTCTCTCAAGGATACCAGAAAAGTATGTCTGTTGAGTAATTCCTGCCAGAAAGACTTTCTACTACTGTACCACTACTACAGGTGTTAAAGCACATCCTAAGCTAGGACAACCAGCAGCCTCTACCCCCTTCTTCTGTACCTTAACACCCTCTCTCCCCCCCATCCTCTACTGTTGTACCCCAACTAATTCCCTCTCATATCAGCCTGCAAAAATAGACATGTCCACTAGGTGGCACCCTTATCCCAGCCACATCTCCTTCTTATCCACTCTTATGCCTAGCTATGTACCATAATTTCTCCTGTAGTCTCAGAATTGATATTTAGTCCTCTCACTTTACTCTTTACTACTACTCTCTACAACCACCTTTTCTAGGCTCACTCTTCACTGTCCTTTACCCTCATCTGACTTTTCCAACTTACCTTTTGGAGTCAGTTCTGCTGATTGTTTTCTCTTTAACTGCTTCAACATCTGTCTCTACCCGCTCCGTTCTTCCTGCGGGCTCACTCTGCTCCCTTCCCTACCCCCAATTCCCACCCACCCCCAGGGGTCCTATCCTTCTATTCTATAACCACATCCCTTCCTTTTCCCATAACTCTCTATACACTTTACCATTGGCCTTCTTCTCTCATATCTGCCTTCTCTTACCACTCCCCTTCATTCTTACCACATCATCCTCCTTTCCCCCATCCTCACCCTATATACTTCCATACCTACATACAGACATCCAATAGTTTATCCTTCCAATGTATAAACCACACACCCCACTATATTTCCTACTTTTATTCACCTTTTTTCTATTACCTCCTCTAATCTTTGCCTACTTACTCACCTCCTATGAACACCCACTATATCCACACACTCACTTCCCTAATAAACACATCAACTCTCCATCCCTACCAGTCCTCTCTAGCCATGCAAATATAACATCTTCACCCAACTACCTACTTGCAAAGTATCATAGAATACTACACATTAAATACAACACTTTAAATCTCAGGAAAGGTCTACTTCTATACAGCAGATTCCCTAACCCAAGCTAAGACTACTCCTCTCATTAAAGGATGGTGACATCCACCCTAACCCAGGCCCAACAACAATGCCTACCACTCTCCATAACCATAATCAATCTCCTATTCATTCCCTTACTAAACCACCTAACTTCCTCCTAGTAGCTCATCTTAATATACATAGCATTAACAACAAAGTAACTCAACTCCATGTTCTATTACAAGTCTACTCCTTTGACATTCTCTGCTTAACTGAAACATGGCTAAAACCTGTAACCAAAGACAATGAAATCATCCCACCTGGATATAATATCCTCAGACTTGACTGAGTAGCCAAGAAGGGTGGAGTGGTTGCTATTCTATTTAAATCTGGCTTACAGTTAACCACATACGACTGTAAACTACCTCTAGATTCCAATGCAGAAATTGTCATCTCCAAACTTCAACTTAACAATGCCAAATCCATCTATATTATCTGTACCTATATACCTCCTGGTAATAACATTGCCACCATAGAAAATATCCTTTCCTGGCTATCCCAACACCTGCCCCAAGAAACCATAATCCTGGGTGATATAAACATTGATTGGAACCACTATTGTAGCAACCTCCCTATCACCCACATTAACCTATATGGTTTTGCACAAACCATTACCTCCTCTTCCAGTATTAATAAAGCTAACAAGAAAGAAACCATATTAGACTGGATTCTCATAAACAAACATCCTCACATTTATGATTCTGGAACCATCCCTGATGATATAAGTGACCATTCACTGACCTACATAATCAGGCATAAATCCAGTTCTCCCATTCCAATCTCTATCAGAAATATCAGATCCAAAAAGAACTTTAACCCTGAACTATTCCAAAAGGAACTAAGAGCATGCAATTGGTCTTCCTTAAAATACCTCCCTTTAGAAGAAGCCATTAAATACTTTAACTCTAACTTTCTTGCCATTCTTAACCACCATGCCCCAACCAGACTAATTAGAATCAAAACCAATTCTGCCCATGGCTCTCAAAAGAAACCAAACACAAACTCCAACTCAGAAATAAACATTGGTCCAAATGGAGAATGACTAAAAATCCTGTAGACCAACAAACCTTTAGACAGTTAAGAAATGACAATAAGAAAGCTATACTCTCTGATAAAAGAAACTACTACCTACAATTTCAACAAGCTAACGATAACAACCCACAAAAATTCTGGGCTAGTAACCAATTACTCCATCAAGGTCAATCATCTACACCATACCCTCAAAATATAGACCACAAAGATCCCATGCATACAGCCAATACCTTTAATACCTTTTTTACTAATGCTATCCAAACACTAGCTAGTCAGCTATCACCTAATAGCTTTACTTTACCTTCCTATAACTCAACCCCACCCCCTCCTTTTCATTTCCAACCTGCCCCAACAACATACATCCTAACCCTTATACAAAAATTAAAACCAGGCTCTCCCTCAGCAGACCAGCTACCTGCTGAATATCTACAACTATCAGCCAAAGCCACTGCCTACCCCATTTCCATTCTGATCAACAGAAGTATTAGCGAAGGTCACATCCCCAGCATATGGAAAATCTCCCATATTATCCCCCTCCATAAAGGTGGACACTCCACTGAACTCTCAAACTACCGCCCCATTGCCCTTCTTTCTCCTTTGGCAAAGATCATGGAGAAATGCATCCATAGGCAATTACTCGACCACTTAATCCAAAATAACTTACTTTCCAGTTGTCAACACGGTTTCAGACCTTCACATAGCACTACCACTGCCCTCCTTTCCTTTACTGATTACATTAACAAAAAACACATTAATAATCTTTCCTCTGCACTATTTATTGACCCGTCTAAAGCATTTGACATGGTAAATCACCAGATTCTCACAAAAATACTCAAATCCCTGTCATTAGATGCACTTTCCATAAAATGGTTCCAGTCCTACCTAGATAAAAGAAAACAGGCTGTACTATGGCACAATACTCAATCCACCCTCCTGCCCATTACCCTTGGTGTCCCACAAGGCTCCATCCTAGGACCTATCCTCTTCTCCATATTTATTAATGACCTTCATCTAGCCATTCCCCAGGCCACATGCATACAATATGCTGATGACTCCACACTGATATGCTCGGTCACATACACCTCTGAACTTCACTCTCTTACCCAGAAGTTATTTAACACAGTTGAACAATGGTTCTCACAGCGTTGTCTTCTCTTGAACCCCAATAAAACTAAACTCCTCCTCTTCAATCCTACTCACAAGTCCTCTACTTTTGATTTCTCAGTTACATCCACCAATGGTACCATTATATCACCAGACCCAACCACCAAACTACTTGGCATCACCATTGACAACAATCTGAACAACTTGGCTCTCTCTATAGGATTAAACCCTTCCTTTCACCTACAGCCAAAATAACTGTAGCTCACACTCATCTAATTTCTACACTCCTTTATGCCTCACCCATTTTTACTAACCTATCTAAAAATAACCTTAGCAAACTGGAAACGTCCTACAATAACATTGCCAGATTCACTACAGGCAACCCATTTAGAACCCACCATTGCATTAACATAAAGCAGCTAGGATGGCTAGAACTACAAAACCTGATTAAATTCAACCAACTAACCATTGACCATAAGACTCTTTATAAACTTTCCTGTACTCCTATACTATCTAGCCTCATCACCCCCTATAAAAATCTGAAGTCCTTACATTCTTCTCACAAACTTCTTGTACATACCTCTAAACTCAACAACAGGGCTGGCGATTCTCTCTTTTCCAACGCTGTTGGAAAATCCTGGAATCTTCTCCCCAGTGACCTTTCCTCACTTGCCTCTTTATCACTCTTCAAAAACAGACTAAAACTTTTCCTCAGAATACATTGGTTATGCCCTTGTACTAAACCTGACTAATCATCTATCTCTTCAAACTTGGCTCTGCCTACCCCATACTTCTCATGACCTGCTAGATCTTCCTTATTAACTATAAATACCATCTCCCTCTGAATTCATTATTTCCAACCTCTGTGGTTACTTATTTTAGAGTGAACCCTCTTTATGTATAGTACTATACAATACCCTGTCTTCTTTATTTTATTTCTTTATTATGCAATTTAACTGTATGTTATATTGCACCTGCATTTTGCACTGTTTATGATTTTTGCCCTCACTGAAAATTTCTGTGTTAACCTGTAATATGCATTGTATATATCACTGTGGGCATGGCAGTGTATGCTTCTCTTTGCCCACAGCAAATTTGCAAACAGCCATATTTCTCAGCAGCTGAATGTTACTTCAGCCATGTGTCCCCAGTCAAATATACCACAGGGAAATGTCTCGCTGCCTAGGCGCCTGAACCCACTGTGGGGTTCAGGCGCCTAGGCAGCGAGACATTTCCCTGTGGTCCATTTGACTGGGGACACATGGCTGCAGTGACATTCAGCTGCAGAGAAATATGTCTGTTTGCAAATTCCCTGTGGGCAAAGAGAAGCAAACACTGCCACACTCACAGCTTTAAAAGCCAAATGCATGGCGGCAGAAGAAGCAATGAGTGTTGTGCTCAGTGTACAGTACATACTTATATAACTACAACATGTAGAAGTGTGCTACAGCATGGAGGAAATCCTGCAGGCTACTGTAGTCACATTTATGCTCCAGTATGCATTTTAGGTAATGTTCCCTAGACACTGTGAATGGGATAGTGGTCCACACACTCTAATTATAAAGGCACTGCCCATTGTGCACTGCAATTTTACTGCCACTGACATGCCCTCTGGCCAGCCTGCTGCTGATGCCTGCCATATTGCCTGCTGTCTCATGTTCCCTTGGGGACCATGGACATTGTTTTCCCCCTGTGCATTTGGTTATTAAAGCTGTGGGCATGGCAGTGTATGCTTCTCTTTGCCCACAGCGAATTTGCAAACAGCCATATTTCTCAGCAGCTGAATGTTACTTCAGCCATGTGTCCCCAGTCAAATATACCACAGGGAAATGTCTCGCTGCCCAGGCGCCTGAACCCATCACTGTGGTTGTTATTTAGTTATTTGCTGTTGTTTTCTTGTTTACATCTTGGGGCTTATCCCCCCGGGCCTCTACTGAAAATGGACACATATCCAGCTAGACTAGCCCGGTCAACAAATGTAAAATAAAAATGTAAAATAAAATAAATAAATAAACATTCACCCAACCCACGTCCAAACCAGGGTCTCAATTATTAACCCATACAACCATTAATAATGTAATGCCTCATTCCGCCACTCAGGTAAAACAAGTCTAAGATTTATAAACATTAACCTTAGAAGCATCTTTACCAAAGCAACTGAACTGCATGTGTTCATATCTCATTACAACCCAGACATCCTTGTTAATACAGAAATGTCACTAACACTTAAACTCAAATACACTAAAATCCTCGTACTAGGATATAGTATCCTTCTAACAGACTGTACATCTAAAAAAACGGTGGGGTAGCTATTATATACCCAAAACACCTGAACACATACCTTATCAGAAAAAGCATCCTCCTTTAAAAAATAATGCAATGATTCTTATTGTCTTCCTCAAGCTAAACTCTTCTAAGACTAGATATATATATATATATATATATATATATATATATATATATATATATATATATATATATGTGTGTGTATATGAGTCTCATTTCAATGAACGAAATTACATTTCTACGAAATATAATTTCATGACCCCTATTTCCCGAAAGTGCATTTTTTTCAAAAATGCACCTTCGTGGAAAAGAAACTAAGCAAAAACAAAAACAAAACACACAAACACACACACACACACACACACACACACACACACACAAAAAAAAACACTAACCACATTTATGCAGGGGGGGGCAAGCCCCCTCGCACCCCCCCGCTACTTATATATTTTCACTCCGAGATCTTACTATAGTGGGGAAAAGGGAATATTCTCTTATCCTCGCTGTGCCATGATCTAAGCAGCAACCTCCATTGCTATTCACTTAGTTGCTTTTTCGCGAAAGTGCTTTTTCAAAAAAAATGCACTTTCACGAAAAAGGGGTAGCCGAATAATGTTTCATAGAAACATAAATTCAGTGGGTGAAGGTAGACCCATATATATATATATATATATATATATATATATATATATATATATATAGATATATAGTTACCTATCAAAACATCTACTCTTCATAACATTTAAACTCAAAACATCAAGACTATAAAATCTAAACTTCAAAACATCTAAAACTCATAACATCGAATCTCAAAACATTGAAAACTATAAAGCAACAATAAATAATATCCCACAGAGTTTTTACTATGTTTATGCAGGGGGAAAGCCCCCCTGCACCTCCCATGTGGGGGGCTCCGCCTCCCACCCCCCCTAAATTAAATTAATTATACCAACTCCAAGGTTGCACTACAGTGGGAGAAAAAGTTAATTTCCTAACCCCACTGTAGTGCGACCTTGGAGTTGGTATATTTAATTTACTGGGGGGGGTGCATGGGGGCTTGCCTCCCTGCATAAACGTAGCAAACAGTGTGTGGGATGTTATTTATAGCTGCTTTGTAGTTTTCAATGTTTTGAGATTCGATGTTATGAGTTTTAGATGTTTTGAAGTTTAGATGTTATGGTCTTGATGTTTTGAGTTTAGATTTTATGAAGAGTAGATGTTTTGATAGGTAACCAAGATATAACAAGCCCTCCTCAAAGATTTCTACTCTAGACTGGATTTTTTTCGACTGAACCCTGTAATATCCTTTACTATGGTACACTATCTGACAACTTAAGTGACCATTTGCCAGTTTTGCTAACAGGCTTGTATGCAATCCAGTATACAAGAATGTGCATAAACTATCCAGTTTTAAAATAGACAATTTCATCTCCACTTTCAAGCAATACAATTGGAATATGTTAACAAATCTTCCTTTAGATGTAGTCACTATCAAATTTAATAAAATCTTTACCAATATACTGAATAAATGTGCTCCCATCAGGAGAAAAAGAGTTAAGTTAATCCACAAGCATGATTATCTAAAAACAGTAGAAAACTAATGTTGCTTATTAGCAAGGCCTGGAAAACATGCACAAACAAATCTCCAGAAAAATGTCTACACTACAAGCAGATAAGAAATAAAACCAAACACAGCATAAGGCATAACAAAAAAAAAAACTCCACTATTTTAACTGACAGCAGGCCCACCAAAATAATACTAAAAAATTCTGGATATCGGTCCAAAATGTACTAAATCCAGGCCTAGTCAAAAACTCCCTCCCTCCCCAGAGGGCACTTCATCAGCAGTCACTAATAACTTTAACAAATATTTCCTTCAAGCTGTAGCATCACTTATCAAAGACAACCCCATCATCAAAGCAACTCATGTCCATCCAGAAAACCCCATGGAAACCCACTTTTCACTCAAACCTGTCCCTTCCACCAACATAAGACAATACCTCCTAAAACTAAAAGCTACAAGCTCTGCTGCAAACAGCCTTCCTCCAGAATTTATAAAAATTGCAGCTGATGCTTTGTCACACCCAATATCTATATTAATAAACAAATTTGTTCTAGAATCTCATGTCTCAGCCATTTGGAAGAAGGAATACATACTACCACTTAATAGAGCAGGACCTTCTGCTGACATCTCCAAACATCTCCAGATTTAGACCACTTGCCATTCTGTCACCATTGTCTAAAATGTGTGTGTGTGTGTGTGTGTGTGTGTGCGTGCATGCGTGCGTGCATGCGTGTGTGTGTGTGTGTGTGTGTGTGTGTGTGTGTGTGTGTGTGTGTGTGTGTGTGTGTGTGTGTGTATTTGCATGTGTTCAACTCATGATGTGAATTTCTTGCCATCCATGTCTCAAACATATGGCAGTCTGGCACAATCGGAGATGCAATATTATCCTATATATATGTGTGTGTGTGTGTGTGTGTGTGTGTGTGTGTGTGTGTGTGTGTGTGTGTGTGTGTGTGTGTGTGTGTGTGTGTGTGTGTGTGTGTATAATAACAGAAAATAGACACCACAGCTTCCAAAGCAGCAATTTATTACATGTACAGTCCGTTCAACTCAGCACAGCTCCAACAGGATAAAACACTTCTAGCAGAATAAAAAAACAGTCACAAATGCTCATAGAGCATGAGAAATAATTCACTGGCACAAGTGTATTCACACCAGTTCAGTTATAAATCCACAAGGTACAAAACAGAAGTTAAGGGCTTTCACCTAACCAAATGTCAGGCTTCTTCAGAACAATATTGTAACTTCTATGTCCTGCTAATATAGGTGCATATTTTCAAATGAGCCGATAGTAATACCTCAATTAACTCTGACAGCAGTTTTAAAAAGACATACCACATTTCACAAATAAAAACACATTGTTAAGATTTTACATATTACAACATAAAATGTAACTTCAGTAATTTATAAAAATTGCAGCTGATGCTTTTTCACATCTAATATCTCTACTAATAAACATATTTGTTCTAGAATCTCATGTCTCAGCCATTTGGAAGAAGGAATACATGCTACCACTTCATAGAGCAGGACCTTCTGCTGACATCTCCAAACATCTCCAGATTTAGACCACTTGCCATTCTGTCACCATTGTCTAAAATGTGTGTGTGTGTGTGTGTGTGTGTGTGTGTGTGTGTGTGTGTGTGTGTGTGTGTGTGTGTGTGTGCGTGCGTGAGTGCGTGCGTGTGTGTGTGTGTGTGTGTGTATTTGCATGTGTTCAACTCATGATGTGAATTTCCTGCCATCCATGTCTCAAACATATGGCAATCTGGCACAATCGGAGATGCAATTATTATCCTATACATATATGTATATATATATATATATATATATATATATATATATATATATATATGTGTGTGTGTGTGTGTGTGTGTGTGTGTGTGTGTGCACGTGTGTGTGTGTGTGTGTGTGTGTGTGTGTGTGTGTGTGTGTGTGTGTGTGTATAATAACAGAAAACAGACACCACAGCTTCCAAAGCAGCAATTTATTACATGTGCAGTCCGTTCAACTTAGCATAGCTCCAACAGGATAAAACACTTCCAGCAGAATAAAAAACAGTCACAAATGCTCCCAGAGCATGATAAATAATTCACTGGCACAAGCATATTCACATCAGTTCAGTTATAAATCCACAAGGTACAAAATAGTAGTTAAGAGCTTTCACCTAATCAAATGTCAGGCTTCTTCAGAACAATATTGTAACTTCTGTGTCCTGCTAATATAGGTGCATATTTTCAAATGAGCCGATAGTAACACCTCAATTAACTCTGACAGCAGTTTTAAAAAGACATACCACATTTTACAAATAAAAACACATTGTTAAGATGTTACATATTACAACATACAAATGTAACTTCAGTAATACATAAATACTGCAAAGAGATTTTGTTATTTACAAGATATACTAACTGTTGTCATAATTTAGCAGATCTCAATTTCAAAACACTGGAAATACTGATGCAGTCATTCAAGCCAGGGGGCTTTCTAGCATCAAGTTTTATATGCCAGTATAGTTCCCTATACTCCCACTTACTTTCCCAATTGCCTCCCATGGCATCACCCACTATCTGTTCTATAACCATAAACTTAAAATTATAGTTGGGGCAATTTAATGTGTGTTTATAGAGTACACTAGTTTCCTTTTGTTTAGAAATGTCATAAAAATGTTCGTATATCCTTCTCTTGAGATTCCTTTCTGTCTTCCCAAGATAGAAACTGGAACATGATCCACACACTACCATATATACAACCCCAACACTGTTACAAGTGTAGCAACCATTACTTCTAACCCTGTAATTCCTAGATGTTAGAAAAATTTCTTCTTTTACAATAATGAACCAACATTGATTAAACCTTTCACACCTGTATGTATTCTTCTTACTTCTGGTACCCTTATTGTTGTGTGTAATACCTTTCTCAAACCTCTCCTTCAAGTTAGAATCTCTTTTTCTAATAAATTGTGGGAATTCTGGTATCCAGCACCCTGTTTCCTCATGTATTTTAAGTACGGCCGAATGTTTTCTAATAATCCCCTCAACTTCTGAAGAATTACTAGTGAAGGTATGTACAAAAGCACTATCATATTCTTCTTGGGTATGTTCATAGTTGGTAGAAATAACACTACCCTTGCCTAACAATGGAGGGTATTTGGATTCCCTTTCCTTAATAACCTCATCTGCCAAGGTTTCAACCATGACCACGGGGTATCCCCTTTGAATGAACAATTCTTTTATAAATGTTACTTCTTTGAATATCCCCTCATCACTACACATCCTCGAAGCCCTGATAATCTGACCCTTAACTATGCCCTTTTTTTTGATAAAATGGGCAACTACTGTCATGATGAAGGTATGAATTAGAAAATGTGTGCTTCCTAAAAATGGCAGAGTGAAAACAATTCTTATTTAAATCCTTGTATATTCTAACATCCAGGTAATTCATCTCCTGAGGGGATAGTGTGGGTAAATTTCAAAAAGGGGCGGTTATTAATGTACATCAAAAAGACATTTAATTCCTCAATGGGTCCATCCCAAAGAATACAAATATCATCTAGGAATCTTGTATAATATGTTATATACCTGAACCAATTGGATTCCATAATGTACTTTTTCTCCCAATGGTATAGTACTAGGTTGGCATATGGGGGGCACAATAGCCACACCACTCTCCTGCTTGTAGTACTCACCACTGAAAAACATATAATTACTTTGCAATGTAGTTTCTAAAAATTCCATGATCAAGTTAATAGTATTGACATCCAAATATCTGGCTTCTGTCAATACTTCCTGGAACTATTCAAAGCCTAACCCATGTGGAATACTGGGGAATAATTCAACTATATATATATGTATATATATATATATATATATATATATATATATACACATATACATACAGACATACAATGTGTGTTTGTGTGTATATATATATATATATATATATATATATATATATATATATATATATATATATATATAGGTTCATAGGTTCATAGGTTCATAGGTAGGTACTAGGCTATCGGCCCTAGGGCCCATACAAGCCTAGCCAAAAAATGTACCCTGGCTTTTGCCACCCAAGAAAATTATTTTCCTGTGCCCCTGTCTAGCAGAGCCACAGAAGTGATCCCCGGGGTGAATTTCCCATTTCCCATCCAATCATCAAGATTTTTCTTGAAGAGTGCTAATGAGGAGCTCTGTTTGACATAGATAGGTAGTCTGTTCCAGAGTATGGGAAGTCTCTGGGACAGGAATCTATCCCTCCAGCATGTTCTGTTTATTGTGGTGACAAGGTTAAGGTCCCTAGAGCATGTAGCTCGGAGGGATTGGGATTTCTTTAAGTGGAGCATGTCCAACAGCTCTGGGTTTGACATAGCTTTGTATGTTAGGCAGAGATCACCCCTGAGTAGGCGATATGCGATGGAGTAAAGCTGTAGTTTTTTGAGACGGTCTGCATAGGGCATATGTTTGAGGCCAATAATCCTCTTTGTGAGGTATTTCTGTGGTCTTTCCAGTTGTTGTAGATGTTTTGTGAGGTACATACCAAAAGGGGCGTTGTACTCTATAATGGGTCTAATGAGTGATGAATAGAGGGGAACAATGACCTCTTTTTTTCTGGATGAGAATCCTTTTGTGATGAGATGAGCCACGTAGAAGGATTTCCTGACCACTGTGGCGATGTGATTATCAAAGGAGAGACTACTGTCCACCTGTGTCCCAAGGTCTCTTATCACATTTTCAGCATTAAGTAGACTACCAGCTATGTGGTAGTTCATGGGTACAGACTTTTTACCAAAGGGGATGACAATACACTTTTTGGCATTGAGCTTCAGGCCATGGCTTTGACACTAGGTATCTGTCTCATTGAGGCCCTTTTGTAGTTTGTCCACATCGTTAGGAGTTTCGATTATGGCTCCTAGTTTGCAGTCATCTGCAAACTTTGTTAGCCAAAGACCTTCTGTGTTGGCCTGCACTTCAGAGAAGTAGATACCAAACAGGAGAGGACCCAGGACTGAACCCTGTGGTACTCCTCTTGTCACTGGTCTGATGTCGGATTTGGAATCCACTACTTTCACAGTGTGGGTTTTGTCCATGAGCCAGTTGGCAACCCATCTTGAATATATATATATATATATATATATATATATATATATATATATATATATATATATATATATATATATATATATATATAGGTCTATCTGATAAGACCAAAAAGCCAAAAAGCCAAAATTTCGAATCCCAGAAGACCACAATGAAATTGCAGAAACCTCACATGAACAAACAACTGGAACACCAACAAACAAACTCTGGGTAAGAAACCACATGTCTGTTACAACAAAACAACAAACAACTGTAAACCAAAGCAAATTAAACCCATCCATGTGGGGGATCTTCACCCACACACACCCTTATGAGGGGGGCTGCTCCCCCATACCACCCCTAATTAAATATACCAATTCTGAGATTGCACTGCAGTGGGGAAAGTGCAAAGTTCACCATGAAGGACAAATGGTATATATATATATATATATATACATATATATATATATATATACATATATATATATATACATACTGATTCTAGGACTGCACTACTGCACTACACTGGGGAAAAGGCCATATATGTTTTATTTGCCCAACAGTACTTACATTCAGTGAAATGAGTCTTCAGTGATTTTCAGCGATTTGGTGTGTGTGTTTTGAAATTCAGTGAAATGAGTTTTCAGTAAATATATATATATATATATATATATATATATATATATATGTGTGTGTGTGTGTGTGTGTGTGTGTGTGTGTGTGTGTGTGTGTGTGTGTGTGTGTGTGTGTGTGTGTGTGTGTGTGTGTGTGCGTGTGTATATATGCATACATGTATCAGTTTGTGCGTGTGTGTACATATCTGTAGCTATATTTCTTCCTGTAACTTTCTATATATAGATAGCTAGAGATGTAGATATTGATATAGATATAGGGTTAAAATGCCGTGCTGTCAAACTGCCATGGGTAGTGTCTATGTGCAGTGTGTGGAAATTCAAAAACAGAGCATGACTACAGAGTGGCAAAAATATCATGCCACGCAGCTCATGATGATAAGTGCATAATGACATGCAAGTCAGAAACCTCTCAGAAAAGAGATACACAATTCAAATGTTCCATCAGTTCAGAAATGTATAAAATGGCAGCACTACAGTTGTGTATGCCCATTTTGAATGCTGTACCTCATGGTGTACAAAGGGAGCCATAATGTAAATAACAGTACACAGATGTGTGTGTTAGGTGCTACTGTGGGAGTCAGTGCCTGCGATGTGGACAGTGTATCCATGTGTTCCATCAAAGGAGGTACTGACAGCATCAGACATACCAGTAGTTCACAGGCTACATACTATGGACCATTTTCATGTGGACAGGGATACTGTAAATGATCTAGGTGAACTGTGTTACCCACATGAGGAATTTAGAAGGATGCATAGCATGTCTATTCCAGTGGATATAAAAGTATCTGAAGTTTTAAAGATTTGAGCAAACCAGACCTTTCAGTAACTTATGGTGGTGTCACATTATGAATATCACATGGGTCAGCCTTGTGAATTATGATCCAGTTCCTCACTATAGTGTTACATATAGAGGAACATATCTGCTTCCACAGAACAGTGGAACAGAGAACCAGCACCATACAGGCCATTTATGACATATTTCACATTTGTGAGGTCGTAGGAGTAATAGATTATATAAACACTGTTATGAAGGCCCATCTGGTCCAGAGGGCCTGTGATACATCACTAGGAAATGCTTTTACTCACTATAATGTGCAGGATGTTATTTATAATATATCCATGGATCACTCAGGTGTTCAAATAATTCATACATTTGAAAAACATCCAGACTGTACCAGTGGTTTCTACAAGGAGACTTCTCACAGGCTCACCTTGTTGACAGCTGCTGACTAGTCAGTCTGTATACACGCACACACACACTATGTAAACTTATAATATGATATGTGTTGTGGGTTGCAGGTGATGCTGGATATGTCATAGAGCCCTCATTGATGACTGCAACATACCTAACCGCAGTAATGGTGGGATGAAGGAAGGGGTTGTCTCCTGAACAAAGGCTTAGGAGGTGCAAATCAATGTCTTTGTTAAGGTGCCTTTCACTTAGATTATACACTTATGTAGCTTTTGTGGCTGTTTAAATCCTTCAATGAAAGCATGTGAAGACAACAGAGAGCTACTATGTATGATGCACATAACATCTCTTTGCTATGTCCATACACTGACTTCTAAAATAACAGTATTTTCAGGCACACACTATAGCAAGGAGGCACTGCTTGCTACAGTTTATGAAGGATAGTGACTATAGTTTGTGAATACTGCTGACAGGCTAATGAGATCAGCTTTTGCTCCTTAGCACCAGTTGTAGGCCTTTTTTTTGGTCCCCTTGGACTTCATTTATACTAACCCAGTCCCCAGTGCCCCAAGTCCATGTCAGATCTACCAGCATCCTTCTTCCCTCTCCAGACTTGATCTAGTATTGTAAAGGTCAGTCATTGATCTTAAAGATCACACGCACCAGTTTTTGCACATACCTACAGTCTTACTCTTTGTTCTTGGATGACAGGATGGCTTACCATTCTAGTAATCCAGTTTATTGGATATCCTATTGTTTGATTTTGCTGTTATTTCCTGCTCTCCAACTTTGGATCTCCATGGACTTTTGAGGGCAGTACTTCCTGTCTTTGCATTATCAAGCTTTTTATTTTGATGATGCAAAGCTGGATCATTCCTACACTTCCTGTGCTAATAGGCTGGGTCTCATTCCTCTGTTTTTTTATAAGTAAATAAAAATTAATATCATATTAGCATGCATTTTCTGGGAAAAATTAAGTATAAACTATGAAATTCTAATATCTAGCATTACTGTTTGTAATCCTCAGTGCTTTACTGGAAAGTCGAAAGTTTTACAAGGATGGCCAGGGTAAAAATATGACACAAAATCAGGGACTTTCTGCAAAAGTCATGGACAGATGAAAGGTAAGATTTAGTGACATTAGGCAAAATAATAAACAAGGTTATGGACTTTCTGCTGCATGTGACATGCTTGTATGGCTGCAGAGCAGAAGCAGCCTTTACATTTGTTTCCAAATAAAAGGAATGCAGAAAGCATGGAGTTTGAAGACTGGATTAACCAACAACATGCAACTAGCCCTATTATTGAAAATTAGACAAAAATACAAGTAAAACTACCCCAACCTGAAAATCTTCTTTCTGTACACCAGTCTCTCCCTTGCCTGCTAGGTAATGGACTCTGTTGAGCCAGACATTATGTCAGCACATCAGCAAGGAAGCATAAATTTCTGCAGAGTAACCAGTCAAGGTGGAGCATGGTAAGGCTATGGAGGGCATTTTCTGGAAAAGATCTTCCTTAAAAAGAAAAGTGGGAATGCAAGCTTAAATGATAGAAAGGCAGCCAACATAAACAACTACTGAATAAATGCATTTTGAGGACAGATAGGCTGCTTTGATTTTTGTCATTTGCACATTATCTTTAAGGGCATACTGGAGGCTCAGCTATCTGTGCTTCTGCAAGGTGCTTTTTTATTATTTTATATGTCATACTCACTTTTCCCTTACTCCACCCCCTGATCTCACTGGTTGCATTCAAGGGCAGCTCCCCTCTTTGGACCATGTCGTCCTCTGAGAACATCAAGAGTAAGTGCCACCCCAAGATGAGCATGTCCATCCTTTCCTGATACTCCATCAGTCACTCAAGCTGCTTCTTGAACTTGGGTTGGCTTGATGGTAATTAGGAGTATTTGGAGTTTGAAGATCGGCTTACCCAACAAAATGTAACTAGCCCTAAAATTGGGGTGTGTATGTGCGTGTGTGTGTGTGTGTGTGTGCGTTGTGTGTGCGTATGTGTGTGTGTGTGTGTGTGTGTGTGTGTGTGTGTGTGTGTGTGTGTGTGTGTGTGTGTGTGTGTGTGTGTGTGTGTGTGTGTGTGTGTGTGTGCACATGCTGGAGATTTGGCACAATGCTAAAGATCTTTACCTCACCAACACAAGGTACAGGGTTTGATTCTCATCTTTGGTCATTGTCTGGTTATTGACTACACATGTAACAGCCTGTAGACTGATTGCCTAGTATTTACCTATGAAACTGTGAGATATTTGAACTTGATCATGTAATAAAGTGATTACAAGGTCATGAATAAATATTAACAGTTGGAGTTTGCCATAATGGTTAAGGTGTTTACCTCAAACACATAAAGTATGGGGTTTAAGTCTCACCTTTTAATGAAACTGGCTAGGCTTAAAATGGCTCACAAGTACAGTTGCCTAGTACTTACCTATGAACTATGGGCAAGTGTTTGTAGGCTGGAGTTATGGTTAGGTAAGGAGATCAATTTAGTGGTTTGTGTATGTGTTGGTATATATGCGTGTATGTGTATGAGCCTGTGTTGTTTAATTGTAGTGTTACAGATATGATTTCTTTAAGGTAAGGAGTATGATTGCGGCAGGATCATGAATAGGGTTTGAGCTAGGGAAAGGAAGCTATACTAAACTGGTGAAGGGGGTTGAAGCAATTCTGAATGCCAGTATAGAAATGAATTCTGATACTGCAACAATGCATTTGTGGACATGACTGAAAAACATTCTATATCTTTTTAAGGGTCTATGTTCCGCTACCAAAAAGGATAAAAGATGAACAGCTAAATTTTGAACAGGACACAGCAAAGTATAAAATAAGCGAACAATGAGAACATCAAAAATAAATGCATCGAATAGCCTTAGTCGGCCAACATCAGAAACACAACCAAAGTACACCCCTCCATCTATATATACCAAGTCTGAGATTACACTACAGTAGGGAATAGGGCAAATTTAGAAGGTTTCCCTTCACTTAACCTTATGTGTTGTGTTGTTTCCTGGTTGTTGGCCAACTATGGTCATTTCATACATTTATTTTCAATGTGTGTGTGTGTGTGTGTGTGTGTGTGTGTGTGTGTGTGTGTGTGTGTGTGTGTGTGTGTGTGTGTGTGTGTGTGTGCATATATATATATATATATATATATATATATATATATATATATATATATGTGTGTGTGTGTGTGTATATAGCTGTATACATGAAATCAGTTAAATACGCACTATTTCCTTTTTTATTCATGCTTACTGGCTTCTTCAACCAGCCTTGTCATTCCCCTTTCTTGCTGACACTTATTATATTGAATTTTCTCCTCGGCTTGAAAAAGAAGACATAAGGTCATTTTTGCTTACCGGTATTTCACCTCTTTTTTTATTAATTCTATAGATATCACTAGTAGTAATGTGCAAAGTATTTCATTCACTGTTGTACTTGTTTGCTATGCTTTTGTTTAAATATTTATTGTTTAAATGTTCATACTGTACCAATCTTCACTTTACTGCAAGTTAAAAACAAATTATACAATATCAGCTTATTGTTGGACAGCCCAACCAGAGTGCTCTTTATAAACTGAGTATATATCAACAAAAAAATCCAGATAATACCCCCCACCAGAATATTTTAAGACTTGACCGGCAGGGTAGGAAAGGTGGTGGAGTAGCCATTATGTATAAATCAACTTTACAGGTGTCCACCACCACCATCCCACAAAGACTAATAACTAGCACCTCAGAAATACTCTTAATAAAGGTCCAGCTTAACAAACACAAAACTATCAACATAGCATGTATCTACATGCCCCCAGGTGACAATATAGCAACCTTGGAAAGTACCCTGCAATGGCTATCCACTACACACCCCCAAGAAACTATTATTCTAGGAGACTTCAATATCGATTGGAAAACCTGTTCATCAAAAACCCCAGCCACCCACATTAACTTAAATGGCTTCTGCCAAATTATAAACTCCCCCACCAGAATCAATAAGCCCAACAATAAAGAAAGCACCCTAGATTGGATACTTATAAACAACAAACCTCAGTTATATACATCAGGCACCCTACCTGAGAACATGAGCGACCACTTCCTAACATATATAATAAGAAAAAGGAATGACATGCCTCAGCAAATCACCCTTAAAACCATTAGAAACACAAAAAAACTTTAACCTCACCAATTTCCAGACAGAACTTAAATCTTGCAATTGGTCCAACCTAAAGCTACTTCCCCTAGACGAAGCAGTCTCACACTTTAATACTAACTTCCTAGCCATCTTAGACAGGCATTCTCCCATAAGAAAGATCAGAACCAAAACCAAAATAGCTCCATGGCTAACCAAAGTTACTAAACAAAAGCTAACCGCTAGGGACACAGCATGGACCTCCTGAAAATCCACCAAATCCAGTGAAGATCATATTAGGTACAAACAATTGAGAAACGAAGCTAAAAAATCAATTAAGCTAGATAAACATACCTACTATTTCAGCTTACAAAAAAAGCACCAAAGCCAGTCACAAAAATTCTGGTCAGGTCTCAATAAACTACTCCATCCAGGTAAATCCACTACCCCCACCCCTTCATCTGCATTACATCTACCCCCTAAAAGTATAGCAGAGGCCTTAAATACTTTCTTTACAGAAAAAGTGCAATCCCTAGCTAATAACCTACCTCCCAACTCAGCAAACACTACCTCAGCCCCACCGGAAAATGTACCCCCATTCAAATATGATCCAATCCCCACAGAGTATATTAAATCTCTACTTAAGAAACTCAAACCTACCACACTAGCAGCAGACTTACTCCCTGCTGAATTCCTACAAAAGGCCGCAAACGAAATATCATACCCTATCTCCATCTTAATCAACCATACTCTCCATGAATCCTATGTCCCCTCCATCTGGAAAATCTCCCACATCATACCACTTCACAAAGGGGGTAACCCCACGGAACTCTTAAACTACAGGCCTATAGCCATTCTATCTCCCTTAGCCAAAATAATGGAAAAATGTATACATAAACAAATTCTAACTCACGTTATTCAGAACAATCTCCTAGCCCCATCCCAGCATGGATTCAGACCTGCCCATAGTACCACAACAGCACTTCTCTCCTTCTCTCACACAATAAATCAGAACCGTAATCACAACAAACTCTCCTCTGCCCTCTTTCTCGACCTATCCAAAGCATTTGATATGATCAATCACCATCTACTCCTAGACACACTCAAATCATTCATCCTTAACAACCTAGTAATCAAGTGGTTCCAATCTTACTTACAGGGCAGACAACAAGCAGTATTATGGAAAGACAATCTATCCCCCCTACTACCAATCACCCTTGGTGTCCCCCAAGGGTCCATATTAGGCCCCCTCCTTTTCTCAGTATTCATTAATGACCTACCCAAAGTCATTCCTGAAGCAACCTGTATTCAGTATGCAGATGACTCTACCCTAATCTGTTCTGCCACCACCCCTTCAGACCTACAATCCCTATCCCAGAGCACATTCAACAAAGTAGAGATCTGGTTCAATAATCGCCGTCTCCTATTGAATCCCATCAAAACCAAACTACTACTTCTCTCCCCTACCCAAAAAACCTCATCACCAAATATTACAATCTCATCCAATAATGGCACCATAATCTCTCCAGATCCATCTACAAAACTTCTTGGTGTAGTAATAGATAATAACCTTACATTTGACACTCATATCAACAAAACCATCAAAACAGTTAACAAAAAACTAGGCTCCTTATATAGGATTAAATCATTTCTAACCCCACCAGCCGGAACAGCCATAGCTAGAACACACCTTCTCTTAACCCTTCTCTATGCCTTTCCCATTTTCCTAAACCTACGGAAAGCTAACTTAAACAAATTAGCTAGCTGCTACAACAATATAGCTAGATTTGCCACAGCCACAACATACAGAACCCATCACTGTCAAAATCTTCAAACATTGGACTGGCTAGAGCTACCCAATCAACTCCAGCACAACCAACTCATAGTAATTCATAAAATCCTCTACCAACCTAACAGTACACCCATTCTGGCAAATATTATCACCCCTACTGCAACCTACCATCTCTCCGCTCATCTAACAAGATGCAAGTTCAATCTGTCAAAGCTAACAACTCAGCTGGAGAATCACTTCTCTTCAACTCAGCTGGTAAGAAATGGAACGCAGTCCCCCAGATCTTACCACTATAGCCTCCTTACCCCAATTCAAAATATCCCTAAAGAGGCACCTAAACAAGCATTGGCTATGTCCATGTCTAGACCCAGGCTAACTCGACTTACATGCAATTCTTGAAGGCAAATGATGCACTTTGGAATAAACCTTCTACCTAAACCCACCCTAATTATAACTACTTCTCTATAACCTTCAGAACAACAGTCACTAAATCCTACCTAACTTCCAACACACAACTTTAGAATGCTGTGTTTCTAACTCCCTACACTAACTTTTAAATCCCTTGTCTGTACCTCCTCTTGTGTATCCTATCATCCTAGCTTTTATACAAATATGTATTCAACCCTTCTACATCCAATTTCCAGGAACTCTCCTCTTAACTAAACACCTTTTACTCACTAACCACCTTATTTTCTCCGGGTAGTCACTCATGTCATCTATCATTGTATCATGCCATTCTGTACACTCAAATGCTTTACTATTATTGCTGTAAATATGTAATACTACTATTGCTGTACATATATAATACTATAAACCTACAATGATCTTAAACTTCAATGTAACGATGTGTATATATATATATATATATATATATATATATATATATATATATATATATATATATATAAAACCTCCTACTGAAACTTTAAGAAGTTACATATTTTAATGTAACCATGAATATTGACCGTCATCTTTTTGTACATGTGGAGCTTTTCTCCCCGGGCCTCCGCTGAAAATGGACATGTATCCAGTCGGACTTTCCCGGTTAACAAATGTAAAATAAATAAATAAAAATACAATTTTTGAGTAGTCAGACTTTCCATTGATACACACTTGATTATCTGCTCTTAACATATTTTACGAGGGATACAGGAAAATGAGGAAAAACAGAAACGTTTTACCTGTCAGCTGTCCACACATTTGCAGAATCTCATTGATTTTCCTCATATTTCTGTTATCCCTCCTTTTTTTATTAAAGCGCACAAGCATTTCTCTTCTCATAACTTTGTTCCTAGCAACAAATCCAAAAAAAAAAGGACAGGAGTCCATGCCTTCCCTGTCCCATTCTGCCCCTTGTATTAAACTGATGTGCTGTGGATGTGTGCGGTTGTACCATATGCATGTGCAGCATGTTACCTTTCAATCACAACAAAAAGCTTCAGTGGTGTGGAGATGCAATAGCAATGAAGGCTGATCCAAAACAATGTAGAATTCTTAAAGAACACTTTATTAAGCCAAAATAAAAAAATATATCTATATATGAAATCAAGCGCTTCCATCTCCAGTGTTGGAGACTTTACCAAGATAGAACATGTCCATTAAAACAATGCTTTTATTGCATAACAATTAGGTGATAATCAAATGGTACACCAATCACCATTCAGCACTCATGAATAATTCATAAAAGGATAAAATGCATTGTTTAAAGATATACATCCCCCAAAGAATGTATGCATGTATGTAAACCATAACAGCATCTATCACTTGTAATATGTAATATGTAAGACACATAAAATATGTTGTCAGACATAGAAGGGAACATTATCAAGCTTAAAAAAGCTAACAAAGCTAACAAAAGTTGGGAAAGCTTAAAAACTTGGACAATGTTACCTTTCAAGACAGAAGACGGAAGAACTACAACATATTCATTGTACAACCTCAATACTTAAGAAAGGTAAGTGATTTCTTTCTTAAAAAATGTTACTGTATAAAAGAAATAATCCACTCCTGTTTGTGTATATATCAGGATTTTACCCAGGGCTGTCTTTGTTCAATCATTTGTGTTTTGGTCTTGTGATCAAATCACACCAGCCATGGGTAAATCCTGGATTGTTGCTTAATTGTTAGGCTTTTGGTAGAATGGTGTTTTAAAATAAATGCTTTGCTTGTTACAGTCCATGAATGTGTTCAGATGAAAGGTGTTAACCAAGAAAAATATAGCAATTCAAGGAAGTTTTCAATTCTTTAGCTCTACAAAAGTGCATGCTTTGATAGTTTTCTGCCTAACAATAATAAGCACATAAGGGAGTGTTTTAAAAACATATACAGAAGCAAGAAAACAGTTTATTTCTCACAAAAGTAAGTGCTGATCATTCACTTGACACTGCAGCATCTACCCCCTCTTCCAACCCGTACTCTGACTAAGGTGTGGTGTCTGACTGAGAGTTCAGCCATCTTATACATCCAGTTAATATTGTGGCAAAAATTACTGTCTTTTACAGTTATTACACTAATAAATATTTTTGTGGGCTACACAAACAACATCCTTTCCTTATAAATCTGTTGACATGTAATTTAACTACTACCTAAGGTAGTTCAATACTGATTATAAGGAAATGCACGTTTTGTATTTGTGCTTTCTGTATAAATACACTAACAAGTAGTTGTAAGCGTACTTCTGCAGATGTATATATGTGATTTGGAGACATATATATGCAGATTATTATTTTACTCATACACTTATTAAATTTATATTTATACAGATAATTATATTATTAGATAAACATTCTATGCATTTATATAGGTTCATAGGTTAGTACTAGGCTAACTACCCTTGTGGGCCATTTCAAGCCTAGCCAATTACCCCATGTGAGAATCAAACCCTGCACCTTGTGTTCATAAGGTAAACACCTTAACCATTATGCCATCCTCCCACATTGCAGATGCAGTTCTGTGAACATATATGTTTATGCCTTCTTTTGCATTATTATCTAACTTTTTAGATACTTATTTGCAGTTACACATGTTTTATAGCAAATATCTTCAATTATACAACTTACTTATATTTTCTTTTTAAACCTAGGTTTAATATGACAAAAAATAATTAATAAAAAATGTTGGCCTTCTTGCCACTACCTGGTTGACCCTTCAGCTGGCTGGTCAGGTCTACGATTCTGAAGGTCATCAAATCAGTGTTAGCTACTTCCCCAGCTTCTATCAGATGTCAATCTTTTTCTGTTCAAATGATGGAGACATGCCTGGATCTTATCTAATTATGATTCGCTAAGTAGATATTCCATAATTTTGGTCTCCTTATCCGACCATCTCGGAGCCCAACCTTATGCCTTTATATGTGCTGTCATCATTTGAAGTGCCGGAACCAAAATGAAGGAAGTATGAGCTTGGCTGCATTTCAAAGGTTGCAGAACCACTCCATCTGGGTTGTGACATCACCTTAACCAAACCCAGTTAACCAGCAAGGACATTAGACCAGGTACTGTTATTACTGGCAAGTTTGGTCTAGCTAAAAATGCTTTGTCACATACATGTTTTTAAAGGAATTCATTCCCATTTTATTTATGGCAAATAAAAAACAATATACAATCATAATTTTTTGTTTGTATTATTTACAACTACTGGGTATTGCCTTAGATGCCTATTTTGAAATATTACACCTGAATACCATTTATTCATGTAGGAGAGCAGCAATACTATTTTTGGGGGGGAGGGGGGTGCAGAAGTAAATATTTCTGTGTGTGAATATCAATTTTTACTAAATGATGAGTGGTTTGAGATGAGAAGGTATGCCAGATGATGTTAGACAGGTATTAATTGTAATTCATGGTTCTGCAAACTCTCATGCATATGACTCCATTTTGTTTTTTTCTAAATATATTCAGAATTGGCCATATCTGAGGCTATCTAAACATTCTGCTGCTGCCCCAGTGTATTTGCATCAAGCCAAGGCCACGTCCATGAGTAGCTGAGAGCTATTTATGTGCATAAGTGACCATACATGTTCATGTATTACTGCGATTCATACAACTAAATGTAAAATGGCCTAATTTGCATATAAAACTTGTAAATGGACCTGAATTTACACTAAATAGTTTAACACTACCATAACTCACGATTATTGAAGTTATGTGACAAATGACTTAGGAAAGTGAGGACTTTTTAAAGTAAGAAAAAAATGTTAGACATACTGAAAATTAATATGACAAAATTTAGAAGGATGTAAAATTAGTAAGTTCACTTTAAGAAAGGTTTATGGTATGCTGGGCATATTAACATGGCTTTAATGAATAGTGTAAAGTTGTCATTTGTAAATGGAAAATTCTTATAACAGCAGTGGAAATGATTAGTCATCACTGGGAAAATCATTTACTTTGGTGTAAATTATTGCATCTGTGTGCATGGTAGAAATGCAGTGATTTAATTGTGAAGTACTGAAGTGGCAAGGATGTTTTGCTGGCTCAACAACTGGAGATTTCTGCGTGTCACTGAAGAAAGAAAAGTGACAGTGTTATAAATACAAGACAATGGCAGAGGCTAGGGGAAGGGCGAATCTGTTAACAAAATTATTGCTTCACTGTTATGAATTTAGTTGTGTTAGTGCAGCCATTACTACAGCACAACCTTACTTGGCTGGAATGAGATCTTCCATGTGTATATAATTATGGGGTTTGTTATCACCCTCTTTTTTATGAGTATTACAGCCATACTGTCATTGTTCTGTTGTTTAAACTGATGATCACTTTCAACGATTTTTCTATATGATTATGGCATATTTTGCCATGTGCAGTGATACAGAACAAGGGATCAAGGCAGAGAAAGGACAACTTCAGCCATGAGGAAGAATGCACTATCATGGCAGCCATTAGGACATACAGTAAATGTCTATTTGGTAAAGAGTGGGCCCAAACAAACTGAAAGGTGACAAGCCTGGAATCTAATTGTCCTGGAAATTAATGTAGTCAGTGGAAGAAACTGCACAATAACACAGTGCAAAAGAAGGAAAATGATATGGTAGAAAGTGCTAGAGGAAGGCAAGGCAGAATTCAGTTGCCTGTACTAGGACTATGGGGCCTCCAACAATTATCCGTTTAGCACCATATGAGGAATATCTTCTCTCCATCAGTGAGGATGACTATGACACAGAAGATGATGACACTGGAATAATCAGAGGTGGTGTAGACACTGGCTACTACCAATCTCTGCAGCAGCAACACACGTCTGCTCAGGAAGGTTGGTTTAAAAACAGTAACATGTAATTATACAGAGAACTGAATGCTGACATGGAATGATTACATTAAACACATGACAATGACTATTAATATGTGAACCTTCAACATCTGCACAGAATGACAATGAAGGCTATGTGCATCATAAGTATCCATTACACCTCCTTACTCAGCATACAGTAGCATGTGCTATTTATTTTTTAGTAATCTTTTCACATTTTTTTTACATTGTCAGCAGCACAAACAAACAGTTCAACTATAGCAATAAATTTGGAGGATATCACCAGCAGAATGGTTGTTGAAGATGATTATGATGAGAAACTATTTATATTTATGAGGCAGCCTGTGGAAACTGACAGACAGACCCAAGTTTAATGGCAGGATTTCACACCCCACAACATGTTAGTAATAGTGCAGGAGGTGACAGTGCATTGCAAAGTCAAGCACATGCAGGTCTTACACACACTTTTACAGGGAGAAACCCCATGTTCCTCTACACTAGTATCTCCAATCTCCGATGAATACTTTGAGGAAGATGGCAGACACTCAAAGGTAGCAGTGTCCACAATAACACCTTTACAAAGAGGAGCCAAGTGCAATAATTTGTTACACTTAACCCAGGAAACATGTAAGCATTGTCTCCCTAGCAGCAAATGTGCTGTGACATTGCTAGGGCTCAAAAGACTGATAGAGAACTCAGTTAGAAATGGTCAGAGTCCTCAAGGATATGCATGAGGGTTTTCAGCAATACTTAGAAATGGCACACACTAGGGATAATGCCATGATCACACTAATGAATAGTATGGTGGCACACCAATCATCAATAGCTGCCTCCATTCGTTGACTCAATAAGACTTATCAGACTTAAGTAGGAGTCGGTCTTGGAAAGGAAAGAGGGTGGTGCATTGTCCATACATGTGGGGACAGATCACATGAGAATACAAGTGCGTCTCAAGGAAGTACTGTAATTAATCCGGGGGAGGGCACAACAGATTTCATGAAGTCACATCAGCATTCATCTATATCTAGCAGAATGTCTCATTTGAGGTCCCAGTCATGGTCCCACAGCACTGTCAGATCAGTGTCAGCAAGATTACCTGCATCAAGCTGGTCATGACTTCAGATCAACTCACCATCCAGCTCTCATGAAAGCCCCTCTTCAAAATCATCTAGCCTGTCTTTAGCAGATTACCCTTTTTCACCTTGACCTACTGTAAATCAAGTGTGACAGTTCTGTTACAACCCTCACAAACACAGCTTAATGTTTAACACCAAAAGGATTAAGTTATTTAAAAGAAAGGGGGGTGGCTTAGGATATTTTTAACTGTATGCATTTCATTCTTAAAATGGTACTGCAGGAAAAAAGAAAATCTACAGGTCAAAACATATGATTGTAGTCATTAACACCGATGTCCTGTGCATTGCCATCCTTATAGCTGGCAGTTACCTACAAATTAAAAGTAATAGTGCACAGTAATGAGAAAATTACAAATTAAAATGAGTATCCTGTCATGTAAAGCAATAATGCTGCCACTTCACCCTCCCCACTGCACAAATGATTATATATTTTGTCTCTAAGGACACAAATTATTGTGTATGACAAAATAAATTAATTTGATGTGCAGTACCTCAACAGATTACATACTTTAAACTGAGAAAACATCATGTGAAATACTGAATTAGCCGTTTTTACTGAAGGAACCACTTGAGGATATTCAGTACATGCATACTTGGGTAAACCACCTCAATAGACTGTATTATGAAAAACAGTTAAAAATCTGAGTATTACTTATATGATGCCTTATAAATTCACAGAACAGAGGTCATAACTTATACAAAAAATAATATGAGCACTTCTGAAATAAAAAAGTAATTATTCAAATATGAGAAGGAATGTCAGATGAACAATGATAACAGACTATGAACCACACAGCATAGCCCACAGATATTACTGCAGGCATAAATTATAGTCTATGTGTTTTTTTACAAAAAAGGAAACACTAAACTGAATGTCATAGTCATAGTTCTGTATTAGATGCCATCTTTTTACCTGCCAAATCCTATACCATTCATGAGCCTACTGCATAAGTGTCTCTTATTATTGCTGCCAGCTGGTCTTGGTCATAGTGGGGTTGGAACTGGGAGATGCAGACTTTTTTGTTGAGAACATGTAGGAGCTTTCTTTTTCTTATGTTGATCCAATATGGTGTGTTGCAGGAAAGTTAATAAATTAACTTAATTAACTTAATCAACTTATCCACACCCCCAAAGACCTAGTCATTACCAACATGAGTGACCGGTGTTCCACACCTGAAGTCAACTCCTCGTTGGCCCAATCTGACCATAAGCTAATCACCCTAGATAGCTACATCCCACCCCCACCCCATATTAAGGAAACCACAGTAAAAAATTTCTCCAAAGCCAACTTCATGCTTCTTAAGACAGAAGTGGCGAACTTCATGACCCCATGCAGATGGACAATACAGTTACGCCTGCTGAATCCTACACAAATGAACTCTATAAGCACTTACACAAGTGCATGGATCGTGCTATCCCAAACAGAACCAAGACAATATCCTCCAAAAAAAGGAAGCCAATCTGGTGGTCCCCTGCCATAAACAAACTGTACAACAGAAGGAAGAAACTTTTGCAAAAGAGAGTAGAATCCCATGAGTGGAGGAGCTCCCTAGTCAGCCTCAGTAAGAAGCTGAGATCACTTATAAGATCATCCAAAGCTAATAAAGTTCCAAAAGGAGTAAAAGGTGCTGAAATAAACAAATAACCAAGAAAAAGCACCTGGATAGCCATTTCACCCGAAAAAGTATTTATTGAAGACACAGCAAACACTTTAACGCTGAAATCCTAGTACATAGTATGTTTTCGGCCGTAACTTCGTCAGAATAATCCCAAGCCTTCACGTACATTATATAGTAAAAGCCTGCCCCCATTAATGGGTTTCAAGAAACTAATTAATTAATTAATTAACTATCAATTATGAAATAATCTACATAAAGAAATGGCCCAAAGTCACATGATACAAACATAGGAAACTTCCAAATGTGCGTATTAAAAATATGAAACATTAAAACATAGAAAATACATAAAAATTATATATGTTTTATACGATTTACTAAAAACTCCATATCCAGAGTACTACTGAATCTAAAATTAGTTTAATAGCTTCCTGTTGCTGAAAATAACACTATATAAAAAATGGTCAAAGCCAAGTAAAATTATAATAAAACCCTAACTTGTGGAAATATAAAAATGCTTCTCTCTTTGACATATGATACTATAAAGTTGTGTATGAAAACAACCGTGGAACTAAAAAATATATATCAAGGGATTAAAAATGCTTTACATTAATTTAATACTTAGTCAGGAAAGGTGTACAAACAAAAGCTTACAATTTTGCAGGCTGTATCTTCAAAACAGGTGCCAGGGACACCATGTAATTTAACCCGGGCCACATATTGGCCTCTAAAATCAACTGCCAATATACCTTCTGGTATTCTAATTGTGTTTCCCATGGTCCCCCTCTGGCATCTCTTTGTACTTCCTCTAATATAAAAAACTTAAAAGTTGCATGTCCACATTTTTCTGTATGTTTAAATAAAGCATTTTTATTGTTGTGTTTTTTTAATATTGTATAAGTGTTCATAGATTCTCCTCCTTATACACCTCTCTGCCTTTCCCACATAAAAACGTTCACATTTCTTACAGACCACAAGATAAACCACCCCTTTTGATTCACAATTAGAGTATACCTTAGAGGCGATACATTCATTATGACTAGAAACAAATATCTCAGATTTGTTGAGAATGTAGGGACATTGTGGGCAAGATCCACATTTCAAAGTTCCAGCTTTTTTGTTTCCCTTGGTATACATAGTATTCTCTAAAATATTCTTTATACATTTTCCCTTCCTAAAAACAAACCTTAAAGGTGTGTCAAACTGAAGGTTCAAATCTGATAGACTGCTAAACCTGTCCCATTCTTCTTTCAATGATTCTATAATAACATTTGCATCTCCACTATAATCTAGAACAAAAACATTCTCATAACTACTTTTTCTAGTACTAATCTCGTGACATCCTGTATTGTTATCTTCTATTTCTAGGATAGGGGCAAATCTGTCCTTACTATATAAAATCCCTTCCTTAAGCACCTCATCAATCATATATGTGGGGTAGCCTTTTTCTAAAAACATACCTTTTAGAAAATTACCTTCTCTTAAAAATTAATCTTCAGAGGTCATCCTACTGCCCCTAATGAGTTGACCTTTGACAATACTCTTCTTCTGAGCAAAGGGGTGTGCACTTTGAAAGTGTAAAAATGAATTAAAGTACGTAACTTTCCTATAAACTTCTGATTTAAACTTTTTCTTCACCCTATCCTTTTTAATCCTTACATCTAAATAATCAATATATTCATGTCCAGAACTATAAGTGAATTTCAAGAAATTAGTACTTGAAGATATATATTTCATAAATTCATTAAGCTTGTCCTCCCCTCCTGTCCAAAAGATACATCCAGAAATCGACAGTATAATATCCAATAATGTTTATATATAGAGTGAAAAATATGTTTTTGTTCCCACCATGAAAGGACCAAATTGGCATATGTTGGTGCACACATTGCTCCACTCCTTTTTCCTGGCAGAAAAACTCCCCTTCAGAATAAAGGAAGTTGTGTTTGAGAACCATTTCCATAAGGGTAATTATCAAATATATGTCTCTATCACCAAATTTTCCATACTTTCTTAGTCCCTCTTCCAACAATTCCAGCCCATCACTGTGAGGGATGGAAGTGAACAAGTCAACTACATCAATGGTTACAAACATAAATTGATCTGAAAACAACTCATTTTTTATTTTCCTAAGAAAATCCCAGGAGTCTTTAAGGGTGTTCTGGGAATTTAAGGAAGCAGTTTTCAACTTAACGTGCAAATATTTGGCTATTGATGCAGTGGCTGATTGACTAGCTGCCACTAATGGAATCATTGGGGGGGGGGTCTGTTATGCAGATAAAACCAGACATGCACAACAGTAATAAACAGATACACCATAATATATAACCCCAGCTGATAGGTAAGGGGAGAGAGGACCCAAAAGGGGAAAAAACAGAGGGATAGAAGGGAGGGAAAACCTGACTGCAGTTGCATATCTATCGGACATCTACATTTATGGTAGGTACAAAACTGTACTATGTCCTTCAAGAATGGAATACCAAATATACTAGGAACCCTCGGCTCTTTGTTGTACAAAAAATTAAATGTATCCACGTCTATAACTCCTTCCAATAACAAGTCATTTAAAACAATAAAAATGTTCTTATAAGCATTGTTTATTTCATTTAACGATACTTTAGAATACTTAATTTCATCTTGAAGGAATTCCATCATTTTGCTTTCATATATTATAGAATCCATTATGACCGTACCTCCCCCCCTTGTCTGGCTTCATTTACTCTTACAAACTTGTTTTCTTTAAGTGTATTAAAAATCAAGATTTCATCTTTGGACAAATTTGACCATGTTTTGATATTAGAAACCCTTGTTCTAAGTTTATTTTCAGCCAGGCTTTCGAAGTTCTTCAACTGGGGGTGTAACGGGTGGTTCCAAATACACTTTTTCCTTAAGCTACCATCAACAACATTATTTAGCTTTAATAATAATTCAATATTTTTCTTTCTAATAAACATTTTGAGATCTATAAATAACTTAATAATCTCACATTTCCTTCTGGGTACAAATTTAAAACCTTTTGCAAACAAATTAAAGAACTCTTCGGTAATATCCAAATTGCTTTAATTAAAAATAGTGTATCTGTTATACCTCATCATGTAACCTATGGATTCTATATTTCCACCTTCATTATTTCCTACTTCTAAACCAACATCAGTCAAGCTAGTCAAATTCAATACCTCTGATATCCCCCTCTGTTGTTCCACCCCATCAAATTCCCCTGAAAGTGGGTTGCCTTGTTCCTCAATCTTTTGGATCTTCAAGGGGAGGAGATACCCTAAAGGGTCATTAATGTCCCCTGGGCCATCATCATTAGTGTTATGTACCTCATCTTCCCCATTACCATAATAATAATCAATGTTCACTCCAAAGCTAGCTACAAAAACAAAATTGCTACTGATTCTAAGGACACCCACAAAGCATTCTATAGCTATGTCAATAATCTCAATGGCAACACCCGGACCTGCTCTGAGTTACAGCACAACGGCATGAAAATTACAGAACCAACTGATATTGCCAACATCCTAGCAGATAGGTTAAATGCTAACTTTACCCCCCTCTCACCCCTCCCCCAAAGGGCTCATATCTATACAGGAAGAATGCAAAGTCCCTGTAATCACAACTACACAGGTAAAAGCTGCACTCTCTAAAGCCAAAAACACAGCATCCATGGGACCGGACAACATCCCAGGCTGCATTTTACACGAACTACAGAACGAACTGGCTCACCAGCTAAGCACCATGTTCAATCATGACCTCACATCAGGCTTTGTGCCCACTGAATGGTGAACAGCAACAGTTATCCCACTCCACAAATGGGGAGCCACCACTGATCCCAGGAACTATCGCCCTTTTAGCCTGATGAGCCTGGTCTGCAAGGCCATGGAACGTATCATCATGGAACTCATAAACAAAGACATTGGTAACCTCCAAACTCTGGACCTCACCCAGTTCAGGTTTGTGAAAGGCAGATCATGCCTCCTGAATCTGATCGACTTCTTTGAGGCAGTCACCAAAGCCGTAGACAAGGGTACATTGGTTCACACAGCCTATCTTGACCTCACCAAGGCTTTTGACACCATCCCCCATTCTGGAATTATAGTTAAACTCACTAAACTAGGTATAAATCCCTATGTCACAAGATGGGTTGCCAACTGGCTCACTGACAGAACCCACACTGTAAAAGTTGCAGACTCCAAATCTGACTTCAAACCAGTGACAAGTGGAGTACCACAGGGTTCAGTCCTGGGACCTCACCTGTTTGGTATCTACTTCTCTGAAATACAGGCTAACACAGAAGGCCTCTGGCTAATGAAGTTTGCAGATAACTGTAAACTAGGAGCCATAGTCGAGTCCCCAAATGATGTGGCCATCCTACAGAAGGGCCTCACTGAGACATATGCCTGGTGTCAGAACCATGGCCTCAAGCTCAATGCCAAAAAGTGCATTGTCAAACCTTTTGGTAAAAACTCTGTACCCATGAACTACCACATAGGCAGCAGTCTACTTAACACCGAATGTGTGATAAGAGACCTTGGGACCCAGGTGGACAGCAGTCTCTCCTTTGATAATCACATCGCCACAGTAGTCAGGAAGTCCTTCTACGTGGCACATCTCATCACAAAAGGGTTCTCATCCAGGAAAAAAGAGATCATTGTTCCCCCTCTACTTGACACTCATCAGACCTATTATAGAGTACAATGCCCCTTTTGGAATGTACCTCACAAGACATCTGCAGCAGCTGGAAAGGCCACAGAAGTACCTTACAAAAAGGATTACTGGCCTCAAACAGATGCCCTACACTGACCATCTCAAAAAACTCCAGGTTTACTCTGTAGCATATCGCCTATTCCGAGGTGATCACTGCCTAACATATAAAGCTATGTCAAACACAGAGCTGTTGGACATGCTACATCTAAAGACATCCTAATCCCTTCGATCTACATGCTCTAGGGACCTAAACCTTGTCACCACAATAAACAGGACATGCTAGGGGGATATATTCCTGTCCTAGAGACTTCCCATACTCTGGAACAAGCTAACCCATCTATGTCAAGCAAAGTTCCTCATTAGCACTCTTCAAGAAAAATCTTGATGAGTGGATGGGAAATAGGAAATACACCCCGGGGATCACTTCTATGGCTCTGCTTGACAGTGGCACAGGAAAATAACTTTCTTGGCTGGTGTAAGCCAGGGAACCCTGTTGGCTAGGCTTACTTAGGCCCTTGGGCTGAAAGCCTAGTACCTACCTATGAACCTATTAATTCATAGCTTTTTTCTTATGTTGATCCAATATGGAGTGTTGTAGCAAAGTTAATAAATGAATTCATAGGTAAGTACTGGGCCAGCTGCCTTTTTGAGGCATTTTAAGCCAAGTTAACTTCCCCTTCAAAGATGAGAATCAAACCCTGATTCTTGTGTCGGCAAGATAAACACCTTAACCATTATACCAACCCTAAACCACATTATACCAATTCCCAATCCCAGCATTATAAATTCACGAGTTCTTGAAATGCTTCAGCTCACTTTCAGTTCAACTGAATGGAACTTATCCTTTCAGAGTTTATAACTAAAATCTAAAGGAATCTGAAACTTTGTGGTCATCTTTGATCAGCATAGAAAAACATTTGGTGGTAGATGAATCTTTTTGTAAGGAAAGAATTCCAAGAGAGGCATAGCCAGCATAAGATCAGCTGGAGCTCAACAACAATTTTCTAAATTTGCTATACAGTTGGTAGAAAAAAAAATTGTTCATAGAACAAAAAAAAAAGACAAAATTGTGTACATTTGCACATTTTCGACCAGGAAAATTGCCTGAATTTGGTATGGTAGAATAATACAATGCACTTTGATTTCACATGGTTTGAAACAATTCCATGTAATCCTAGTTCATTAACAAAACCAAACACTCAAGCAAAACATAATGAAAAGAAATAGAATTACTTTTCATTCTTGAAACATATATTTGAATATGTGATGCATGTGATAGTGTATTTCATTCGGTGGAAGTATTGCTTTTGTAGTATTTAAATCATTGAGAAATGGAATGAAACTAGTCTTTGTATGAGATGCACAACTCTCATCTTTCTAGACGTTTGAACTGTGTCCTTGATTTTGCCTCATGTTTTTGCCCTGCTCCTCATAAAATTGTGATTTTTTTTTAGGTCAAATTACTGATGATTACAATCTGTCAGTATTGGCAGAGATTACGGTTTCATACTTTTTTTCTCAAAAAAAAAAAAAATGCATACATGGTGATGTAAAACCTATTGTTCTTTTAACATTTTAAGTGAGTTAGAATTGGGCCATTGTCCCCCATTATGTTTGGCTTTGTGTAGAAATTTTGAAAGAAGTTGAGAAGTTTAAGGAGACGTGATTCCACTTTCTCTGTGTTATGACACTGTCCCTTACATATTCATGGACACCTTCTAAATTCGTACCACTTGGTCTTGCATGCTGCCTCTGTTACTGATCTGTGCATTTTTCTCCACTATAATTTTAGTCATAGTACTCCTAGTAGAGCAAACTTCTTGGTAAAAAAGGAGCTTTAGCAAGCCAGGAAGTAAGAACAGTGAAATGTGAATGAGATATACACATTTCACAAACATGGTTTGTTTCCAAAAGCACTGAACTGCATGCAGAACAGATTAAAACAAGTAATTAAACAGACAGATGTTTACCAGTAACACCCGAACATCTTTTTAAAATGACTTACTTCCTCATCCTGAGGCATGTCATATTAATATCGACAAGCTATTCATATTGCAGCTTAAGTAACTTTAATCTAATTTTGCTGCTTAATCTCTCCTTTGTTCATTTCTAATGATTCATAAATGATAATATGCATTGGTTAGAAAAATGTGCATGACTTTCCAAATTTCTCAAAACATTTTGCGAATATAGATGAATGATGTCAGAAGTTATGAATTTAATAGTAAATTTTGCACCTTTAAAGACTCATAAGATTTGCTAGTTTCATTCATAGCATACATGAATGGTGACTTTAGCTGTGCACAAATTCACTTCACAGCCGTAATTTTTCACTCGTTTTTTTTTTTTTTTTTTTTTTTTTTATACTTCAATTACTTCATCTTATTCCTTCCTGCAAATAATGATGAGCCTGAAAACCATAGCTGGACATTTCCTTAATTTGGTTTTCTGTGTAAAACGTCTTAGTTCAAGCAGCTGTTTCAGTACAGCTACGGCACTTCTGATGAATTTTCTTCGGTACACTACAGTGTGTTACTTTCCATCAAAGAACAAAGAGCCTGACACACAGATTTGTTATTTTTTCATCTATAGTAGCTCTTCTGTTCTAATGATAACTCATTCAGGTGTCACAGAAAATGGGAGGAGCTAGGCTGAGCGTTAACAGTACACCATCAATCAAGTTTATTTTGAATGCTTGAACTTGCTGTTCCCTTCCCTCACCTTTTGGTGCTGTGCTTTTCTTGACTTAGACTTGATCATAAAGCCTTTTGTTTTGTACTCATAAGTAACCAGTGAGTCAGTAGCCACAAGTATTTTGACTGGAGCCAGACATATTCAGCACCCCAGTTTTGCCACCTGTTGTACTCAGTTTGTAACGTAGGCAGTTAGCTGGGAAGGTGCTTAATGTATGCTAAAGTGAGCTTGCTTGGATAATTTGTGCCAACAAGTTAAATAAAAAATCTTTGTATTTTGCAGTATCTACATAATCTAACTCTGCTTACAGTGTGTGTGTGTGTGTGTGTGTGTGTGTGTGTGTGTGTGTGTGTGTGTGTGCGTGTGTGCGTGTGTGCGTGTGTGCGTGTGTGCGTGTGTGTGTGTGTGTGTGTGTGTGTGTGTGTGTGTGTGTTTCTAAAATGTACACATGACTTTTGAATTCAAATATTACTGCCTATATACACAACAAAGAACACACCTGAATGGCTTGCATTAAACAGCAGGAAAAAAATGTGCAAGCATGACTGTTTTCATACATTACAACTGGAGAAATGCTACTAATCAGATTAATTTGGGCTGGCCTGGCATCTGTCACAGAAACCTAAACTATTGAGTAAATGGGATTTTTTCTAGATATTAAGACAAATCTAGGATCACTGCTTTTTGCTGTTTTGCCTTTAATTGTGGCACAAATAATGGCAGCTCAACGGCTGGATGGATGTTTTATTGTCAATGTTATTAGTGCTTCTATACTGAGGTACTGCTGATGCTGGCCCTTTGGGGGGTGTGAGGTTTGTTTTATACATTTTCTCCTTTCTTCTTCTTTGTGCAGCCTTTGAATTAGTATATATACAGGTAATGCGGGGGGGGGGGGTTGCTCCCACATATGGGGATGCTGGAGCATTTTTCTCCCTTAAAAACTATTTTCTTATATATGTTTTTCATTTAGTTGAGTGGACAATTCACCATGGTTGTGAGACATTTTGGCTGTGATTAACTGCATTTCAATAATGAAGGTGCTGCTAATCATAGTAAAAGCAATGTCTCTCGGCTTCTCCCATTAGGGGTCACCACAGCAGATCACCGGTCCGCAGTGGAGTTTTTACGGTGTCGATTTGCCAGCCTGGCGCCCAACCTTCACAGAAGGCACAGTGCTACTAATCATAGTAAACCTGACAAATCCATGATCTGCCTGCCTCATTAGAATAGGCAGTAGACACAGCATGAAACACATTCTAATTCTGACTTCAAATCATCTGCATTAACAAAGACATGCTTATAAAGGAGAATGAATGTTTAGTGGAGATATTTATGAATGGACCAAAGAACTCAGAAAGTCCCAGCGTTGTTCATTTTTTTTTCACATTATTGTCACCAAAAGCTGAAACAGTCCTACAGTAAATCCAGAACTTGCCTGACTGGTGGTGATAAATTCTGGCATATTTCCAGGGCACACATCTGACCATTAGCCATAACTGAGTCTGTTTTATGTAACCTTTAACTATCACAGTTCAGTTAGGTAGCAGAATGTTAACTCAAAGTTTGTTTCTTAACTCAGTTTGTTTCTTTCTATGGAGTTTAGGATTATCACTTAATCTATGACCTAATTTTTAACATTTTCCTTTACACTGCTACCACATTCATACCTACCTTACATTAGCATGCAGTAGCATTCATTTCCACTACTGTATCACAGACATTTTCTGTATTACTGTGTTTTATTTCAGAAAACAGACAGTCCTCACAAACAGTGGATTATAGCCCTCTGTCATTTTCCATGTTCTTATAATGCCATTTCACATTACCCTGATGATTTTGATCAGAATTTCCTCTAATGGTGAGATCATGTCTCTTAGTTACCATCACACTTGTTTTTTTATGAGTACATAGGGGGATATGCAAGAATTTCCACACATGACATGATACATGACAATACATTTTGTTTCTGATATTTTGTGCTCATTTCCAGCTATGGAAAGGTATATTTGCTTAAAAGTATTACATTTCATTGAAAGCCCAAGCCAGTTTTATTAGGTTTGGCAACTGGACTGGTATTATCACTTTCTCCATCCTTTAAGTGTGTCTGATATATGTCTTTAGAAAGCCATTCTTTTGAATGATGAGAGCTCAAAGTGCTACTTCCAATAAACACATGCACATACATGAATACACACACACACACACACACACACACACACACACACACACACACACACACACACACACACACACACACACACACTCAGACACACACAGACACACACAGACATACACACACAGACATACACACAGACACACACACACACAGACACACACACACACACACACACACACACACACACACACACACACACACACACACACACACACACACACACACACATTATTATCCACAGATTTGAAAGAAATATGTAAATTAATCTACCTTGGAATTCTTCTGTATCCTTTGTTGCAAATAGCTGATTATTCCTGCATTTAGGACTTTGAGTTACATATGGAAAAAAATTAGAATTTCACACATACTCTGATGTGTCATAGCTTAAATAAGTCCAAGGAAAAAGCCTGAGTGATTTATTCATGCATCAGTATCCTTCAGTTAATTAATAATCCCACCTGAGTATGAGTTTCCTAAAAGCCAATAAACAAAACATACTCTTACCATCAATAAAACCATTTCTGCAGGAATTCGCACATTTCAGTAAGCTGTATAATTCAATACAAAAATTGCCTCAAGACAATGCAAATGTAATCTGTATAGCTACAATTGCTTCAAACTGGATTCCGAAACATTGTATGTAATCCATATCAACTACCACCCCTGGGGTGAGATTAGAGATGTGCAGGTCATAAACAGAACCATGAATCTGGTCAGTATTTGATGAGTATGCCATGTTCTGCAATCAGTGCCACAGTAAGCAGCAGCTTTCAATGCCATCAATTTTGGAGTGTGATGGTCAATTTAGGATGCAGTTGAGTGGGACTGTATGTCCTATGGGGTTCAAGGACTGAAGATACATACGTGCATGAGTTATTTAATTAAAGGTTGGAGAGTAATGCAAGATGCATGCTAATGATTTTAATTGGTGATGGAGGGTTAGCACATAGATTTGCTGAAAACTCGTGCTGAAATGCACAAAGCTGCAGAAATCTTAAATAAATGACATTAAAAAGCAAAAAAAATCAAAAATTCAGAAAACTAATTTTTTAGGGGGCAGAACTCACAAGCTTTCCATGTAAGTACTGAGAAAAAGTACAGTTTGCAGGAGTATCAATGGTCTTTCACCATACATCTTAATGCTTGTTGCTTGTAGGTACTTTCTTATTCAGCTTATTTTCAGTTGGAGAAAACTACTGCCTTAAAGTGGCTCCTTTGTACAATAATAGTGTTTTTGGCACATTTTAATTTAGCTTAACAATCTGTTTTGTTTTCAGCATTTATCCAGTTTAAACATGTATTAACCTGAGCTAGGAACTTCATAACCCTCGTTCCAGGAGATCTAAAAGGATATTTTTAGTCTTTTCAGGCCAATGCTATTACTTTATTATTAACAGGTAGATTTAACACTTTATCCTGGCCTGTTACAATTTGTTGCAGTTTGCGTTTTATTTTCCCACCCTAAGTGATCAAGAACCAGTTTTGGTTCTATTGTTTCTTTGTTAATTGCTCATCCAATCTCTCTTCCCAATCCTTTCTAACCTCCTTGAATTGATTCTTATAGCTATCATGCAATATTATATATGCTCTATGTCTCCCAAATATGTGATAAAATCTAGAAGATTTAGGGTTTTTGCTTGGAAATGTTTAGATAGATATTTTTATATCTCAAGTAGACTCCAGAGAATTTTTACTCAGGTACACAGCAAATGTTGGAGGTGTGATAGGGAAGAAAGAGATACTTGGGAACATATTTTCTGGGAATGTCGTGGATTGGCGGACTTTAATGATTCCCTGCAGGATGGACTGTCTGAGATGCTAGGTGGGCAGATTGGTGTGACAAGGGAGATGATTTTTCTGAACTATGATACAGAATCAGAATTCCCTAGACACGGTAAGGGCTTGCTGTGTCTAATTAGTGTGGACACCAAAAAAGCAATTAGTATAAAATGGAAATCAAAATCTAAAGCAATTATATTAGAAGTAGTGAATATAGCAACAGAGGTAAAACAACTGGAACTGAGATCTTTAGAAAAGGGTAGGAACAAACCACATAGGAAAAAATGGGAATTGTGGAACAATACATACAGGGGAGGAATGAATTTTAAAAGAAGGCGGGACTTAAATGAACTATGTAATGTTTGACTTAAAATGACTGGGTAGATTCTAAGTGATGTATAATGTTTGTAACTGGGAGTGTGTCAGTATGGTTTGTGATGTAAAATGTTTGCAACTAGGATTGTGTCAGTATGGATTGTTTTCATTTATATAAATGTATGATTGCTTATGTTGTAAGTGATGGTTTAATAAAGATGTTTCTTGTTTAAAAAGGCAGAAATTTAATAATTTATGTAATGCTTCTTAGGTTATATGATATATAGCAATATATGTAAAGTATAATGTTTATTAATGTTACTTTGTTAATATGGTTTGATTACTTTTGTACAAATGTACATTTGCCTATGTCACAAGTGATAATTTAATAAATATGTTTAAAAAAAGAACCATTTTTTTTTGGGGGGGGGGCAACACATTCTGTTCAATGCATTACTTCTAAATTAGACATTGATCTATGTCACTGTGGTGGTTAGATGACCTTTCAAAAATAGATAGTTTAGAGTTTTGGACCTTTTGCCTTGGATTCATTATTATTTGGGGACTTTAATCATTACTGAAAAACTTTATCATCTCTCAGCTTTTGCACAAGATGGAAAATGTGTCTAAGCATTTTGGGTTTGTGTTATTTTTATATGCTTCATTGCACTTTGGCTCTTGGTTTAATTCATCTTCTTAAAAATCTTTGCCTTGATTGTGTAGCATAATTAATTAAGTAGTGATATATTGGCAGACATTATTTTTGATGGAGTGGACTGTTTCATGAGGATATTTCACCAGTGTTTGCCTTAGATGCTTCAATTTATACTGAGAATGCCAATAGAAAACTACTTACCTGTAAATGATCTTATCTCATGTACATATTTGTTTTTCAGCTATTTATTTTCAATTTACCATTATTCATCTAAGGCATCCTTTATCTTATTTTCATCCATTTTGGAGTTGTTTAGGCTATAAGCTATACTATATTGAATGTTTCTTAACTCCTGATTAGAAGCATGTCTCCACATGCTGAGTTCCCCATGGAACTGTACTGTTTAATTTGGTTTGCATGCTTAATTGCAGAAATGTGTGTTATGATATTTTAATATTATTGCAGTGTTAACTACTTAACCAACAGCTTGAATTTGGTTAGTAATTTTAGTTTCTAAGATTCATAGGTTCATATGTTCCTAGTTGTTTCCAAGGCATTTGAACTATAAGACCATTAGCCACTTAGATTACTTACTTCTGTCCATAAGACACAGAGACAAGAACCAGTGTCAATTTTTAACAACCCATCCAGTTATTTAAACAAGATTTAAAGTTGGTTACCTAGATACTTTGGTATGCAGTGTGAGCTTAAATAACAGATATCCAGCCAATGAATTGTGGGTTTAGGTCTGTATATCTGGGATTTGAGGTGTCTCTATTTGGTCAAGCAGTCCAGGGTCATTTGCAGACCTGTAAGCCAAGCAGAGATCATCACTTAGGAGTGTATAAGAGACAGAACAGATAGACAGATAGATAGCAAGATTGACGGATAAAATGATAGATAGACAGATAGATAGATAGATAGATAGATAGATAGATAGATAGATAGATAGATAGATAGGTATTGATCTGCTAATACGTCTTACCAGCCTCCTATTGAAGGCCATGGAAAGAATCATCATGGACATGATAAATGAGGACATAGGTAACCTACAAATACTGGACCAATCACAGTTCAGCTTTGTTAAAGGAAGGTCATGCCTATTAAATCTGATTGACTTTTTTGAGAGGATCACCAAAGCATTGGATGAAGGTAAGACTATGCACACAGCATACCTCAACCTGGCCAAGCCTTTTGATACAATATCCCACTTAGGCATTATAGATTAGCTCACTAATTAAGTTATAAACTCTTTTATCTCCCTCTGGATAGCCACCTAGCTCACTGATTGGATCCAGGAAGTCAAACTAGATGAGGTGACCCCCACCAAGAGGCCAGTCACTAGCTGAGTCTGCCAGGGCTCTGTACTGGGCCCACTCCTTTTTGGCATCTATTTCTCTGAAATGGAAGCAAATGCTGAAGGTTTATGGCTGACTAAGTTTGCATATGATTGCAAGCTGGGGGGGGTTATCATCGACTCCCCTGCAGACACCAGCTTTCTTCAAGAAGGTATAATCATGACTAACAAATGGTGCCAAAGCCATGGTCTTAAACTTAGTGCCAAGAAGTGCATAAATGTACCCTTTGAGAAGTCAAGCATTCAAGCTAATTATCATATTGATAATATGACCCTAAGACTCGACCCAGTGGTCAGGGGTCTGGGTATGCATGTAGACAGTAGACTTCATCCACCACATGGCCACAGTGGTGAGGAAATCCTTTTATATTGTGCAACTTATAAGTAAGGGCATGGCATCGTGATGCAAAGAGGTCATTATCTCACTGTACTCATACATACAGTATAATGCTCCCTTTAGCATGTACCTGATGAGGCATATGCAGTAACTATAGCAGCAACAGAGGTTCCTCACAAAAAGAATACAAGGTGTAACAAACCTGCCTTGTGCAGAGTGTCTTAAAGCCCTTTCTCTCTACTCAGTCTCCGATTAATTGCTGACCGGTGATCTATGCCTGGCTTACAAGGCATCCACAAATGCCACACTTATGAATCTCCTACATATCTGTAAGACAAAGCATACCAGAAATCCAAGGTCTAGGGACCTATATTTTGTCTGTGACTTAAACAGAAAATGCTGGAGAGATAGATATTTGTCCCAGAGACTGCCCCTCCTGTGCAACAGGCCTCATAGCCAAGTGAATCTGAGTTTGTCTATTACCCAGTTTAAGTGCAACCTAGACCAGTGGATGGAATAGGAAATGTATACCGAGCCTGGTACCCGTGTCTCTTATGGACAGAGTTAGCTTACAAATGTATGGCTCTTAGTGCCCTATTCAGATACAGGACATAATTATTCTTTCAGGAAAACTTGATTAGGCATAGAAAGGACCCCAGTTCATAAGCATAATAACACTCTATGAATCCATGAATCAGTGAATCCATGAAAGACAGAGCATTGAAATGCTCTGCATAACTTTAGGAGCTCATACCCAAAATATTTTGGTGAGAAAAGATTGTGCCACATGCTTAGAGAGCTACTTGCCAAAGGAGGCATTATATTATTATATAAGCCTTTTAAGGAAGGCCTTCCTTGGTCCTGGTGACAATGTTTTAGTAATTAGCTGGATTAAGTAGAAGAATTTCCTAATGATATTTAATAGATGGTTGTTGAAGGAGAGTTCATTGTCCATGATTATATCTTGGGTTTTTAATGAGTGCATTAGTCCTGAGGGGATAGTCATTTATGTGGTAGTTACAAGGGCTGTTTTTGCTTCTCAAAGGGTACAATACTACATGTTTTGTACTAAGCTTTATCTCAGGATCCTAATACCATGAATTTGTATAGGTAACACCTCTTGAGGGATATGGTTGCCCACTGGGGTGTTGATAACTGCCCAGATATTGCAATCAACAACAAACATGGATAGCCTGAGACCATCAACATCACTTTTGATGTCAATGAAATAAATGCTAAATACCAGTACTCATGAAAGGGAGCCCTGAGGGACACCAGTCTTTTTGATAGCAGTATGTCACTAAACCTGACTGAGTGATTTCTGACCATTTTATTTTCCAACAACCTCTATAAATGCTTATATTTAGTTGGGACAGCTTTTCAATAATGTCTGTGGAGTAGTATTGAAAGCTACTGCTAGGTCTTTGGAAGTAGTGTGTAACTATTTTCTTTCATCGAATCCCTCAATGACTCTTTCAGAAAAGTCAGCCAAGTTAAGTAAACAGGATTTGCCCTTCAAAAAGTCAAATTAGTTTGGGTTATGGAGTTGAAAAATCTCAATTAAATTATTTATGAGCTTCATTATGATGCATTTCATTACTTTGCAAATGAGACTGGTAAATCTAATCAGGCTATAGTTCTCGGGATCAGAATTTGGGCAACCCTTGTGGAGAAGGACCACAACAACTGTTCTCCAAGCTTCATTAGAGATGTTGAGTTTAAATAGGTTTGTAAGAAATTCTGTGAGTCAGTGGTTCATACTAACAAGGAAACAGTCTGTTATGTTGTCTGGACCAACAGAGTTAGCATGTTTGGTTTTGGTGAGGGTTTTTAGTACTTGTGGTGAGGTATCACAGAGGAAGTACTGAATAGATTTTTTGCATGGAAAGCATAGAGAACATAGACGGGAGAGTTTGAGATGATTTTGCCTGATATCATGTCTGTGATATTGTTCCTGCCAGAGTAGGTGGAGATATTTAATGTCAATACAATGCAGTAATAACTATGTCTTCTGAGGTTGCTGATATAGTTGAAGACAACTTTACGGTTATCTTCAGACACAGTATCAATATTTATATCATGCTTAGCTGTTTAGGTCTTCAGCTTTCAGCTTAGCTCTTTATATACCAACTTGAAGTTACTGTTGAAGCGTGGTGATTTCAGATGATTTCTTAGCGTTAGGAGCTTTTTTAAAGTTTGCTTATGCAAAGATTCCACTAAAGGGACTTGTTTCTGAACTTTGGCATTGATAAATAGGGACAAAAGCTTCAATGCAGGAGTTTGGATATGAATAAAGATTGATGATATAAGTGGATTTTAGAGCTATGGCTCCTTATGAATTGAAGATCTTTTAAATCTCATTAGGTAGGAAGCTTGTGCTAGGAAGCTAGCCTTGGATCTTTGAGGACAGTGGGGTTTAAGGGTATCTTAGGCTGGTATCTTATCAAGAACTTTACATCACAATGGTCACACTTGACCAAAGTAGGGCCAGCTGTAGGTTTGATGCATAATGGGGTCATATTATTAACACCAAATATAGTATGGTTAAGTTCTAGTATAAGTGAGCATAGGAATGCACTAATTAGTTGAGATAATTAGTACACATTTATTATAAGTGGTAAATATTTAGCCAATTTATGGATGGATTGGTTCAGTACTTCAGGATTTTAATTTCTTGCAGTAGGCTTTGCAGGTTGCAGGCATAATGGAGGGGGTTCTGCTACTGGTCATGAAATGAAAGTTTGACATGCTCATAGTTGCTAGGCTATGGAAGAGTATTAGGTCACTGTTTTGCTAGGCCAGTTACTATCTTACATGACAGATTTTCAAATAAAAACTGGTATGTCCAAACTATAGACACAACTACTTTCAGTAGAGGATCTAAACAAGTGGTAGGCAATAAACTAGGGGAAAAGGTAGAGATATGACTATGTTTCTATAATTATACAGCTAACTGGATTTTCAATGGTTAGGAAGGTCTGAACAGCATTCCAGTTGATGTTTAACGTTCTAATATCAGTGGTTCAACAGTCAACACTCTCACCTTTGGGGTTGGGAGATCAGGCAGCAGTCAGTTCTATTCCTATACTAGGTACTTGGATTAATTTTTGTTCTGTTCTTATACCAGGTACTTGGATTAATTTTTGAGACTGGAAGTAACATCCTGAATTCTAGTACCTGCTGCTAATAGCTGTCAAGTATTTATAGCTGGACAGTAAGTAAGTGGCACAGGAGCCACAGTTATATTGTAAGCAGGTGTTATAAGTGCAATGGTTTCAGGAACAGATTTCATATCACTTGAACAAGTGTGAGGAGATGATCATCACCTCACTAGTTACTATAGAGTCCGGGAAAATGTGCTGCTGCAGCACATAGAACAGTATTGTGCAGCTCTGCGCAAACAAGCATAAGACCACACAAAACATCATGAAATAAAGGCAGCAGAAAGCAACAAGCAGGCAGTTTAAACTTGGAGTCATAGCAAGTCCACACCAAATAAATACCCAGAACACTACAAATTCCATTCTTTCACAAGAACAAAGTACAAAACTGTTCCAAACATTAAAAAAATGCCATAGGAAGAAACACTAGGCTCAGAATTAGCCTAAAGTTTTATAAAGTACTTTAAAATGTAACTTCCTGGTGTTTGGAGGATAACAAATTACTTAACCTAGTAAATTCATTGGTTTAGATATGCAGTGATGTACAGCTCTCCTTAAAGAAGCAAAAAGCAATGAAACACAGCAGAAAGTAAGGACAGGAGAGCAACAAGTAGCCAATCAAAACTTGAAGTGTTAGTCAGTCTGTTACAAAGAAATGCACATAGAACTGCAATTTCCCCTTCTCACACAAGAGCCATTCATAAAAAAAAAACTTTTGGAATCGAAGAAGTACCACAACAAACAACACTAGTCTCCAAATCAGCTTAAAGTGCTTTGAAATGTTTTATTAAGGGTAACCCACTGGTACCGAAGGGATCAAAAAATATCAAATCAATATATGTTAGGATCATTGGATAATGGGAGTTTACTAGGCTATTGGCCCTAGGTCCGTTACAACCTGTGATGACCGCCTTTACTTAAACCTGGGCAGCAACTAAGGAGCCTCAATCCTCACCACTGTCTCCGTCAAGGGAGAGTTACTGAAAGCAAGGATAGAACACACAATTTCCCCTAAGGGTACACTGGGAACAGGTTCCAAACCTGGGACTGAACTATTTGCTTCAATCCAGATCTCCAAATGAATTTTCACACTAACCACTGCAAAGCACTGTGTCCCAGTTCTAGGTATTTGACACACTCAATCTTAAATATTTAATAATCACACATACAAACACCCTTGGGAAAGACTGGCACAGATTTTCCTGCTATATCCTCTTTCCCAAATTACATGGTAACACTGCCATCAGTCAAAATACCAAGATCCCCTTCAAAAGGAATGTTCAATTATATGAGGTAAAATAAATATTGATATGTAAGGTAGGATGTAAATCCAAGCGGTAAGGCTTTTCAGAGTGGTCCTGGTGTTGTCACAATAAGCATAAACACTCTCAGGTTACTAAAAGTACTTTCTCAGTAACCAACTACAATAAAAGCTAGCAAAATATTTAATAAATAAAAATGATTTAAAATGTATATACACCGAATAACTGATTTTAATAAACCACAGAGTTTCACACACATGAATTATGAAAATAACACTGAAGGATAGGTTTCACATTGATTGAAAAGAAACTCTATACCTGACTGTAGCTTCCTAACTGTCTAAAAATTAACTGTCCCTGTCTAATCTCATTAAGCCAGCAAAGAAAGATTATACTCTTACTTCTACAGGTGAGATAAGAATAAACATCCACTCTTCAGGCTGTTGCCAGGTCCTCAGTGACTGGAACAGCACATCCTATTATTTCTGCTGCACAGCTCTGAAAAACCCTGAATGATAAATACTGATCTGGAAAACAACCACTGACTACTGAACTCAACTGAACAATTGATAACAACTGAACTTTAACTGACTCAGCATCTGCTTTTTATAGCAGACTCTTTTAAAGGTCACAGAAAGCTGTTATGAGAATTCTACTCTTTTATTTCAGACTTTTGAAAAGTAAACAAAAACAGCTGCTATGGAGAGTCCATTCCTTTCAGCTCTGGCACACAATGGCATCACTCTAGGTCAGCTGACTGGCACAACCTGCATTCAGAATTATTTTTAAAAACATCTACATTTGTCAGCCAGGAAAACACTGTTTGATTCTAACATTTTATATAAATTAAAGTAATAATCAAAAAACATAAACTTATTTACAAAATTATAGCTAGTCATGCTGGCATTTATAACACAGGATAATTTACAATTATTTACAAGTATTTACAAAACTGCAGCCAGACATGCTAATACATATAACAGTATCTGATATCTTCACATTTCTCCCCCCTTTAAAGACTCAAGCTAGATTTTCAAGTCACCCTGGAAAATCATTATTTGAGAAAAATGGGGCTGTCTGAAAATGTATCAACCCACACCCTGTCTTGAAAATCCCTCTACATTGGCATTGCTGTAATTTGGATTGGCTAATACAGGGGCTCCTCCTAAAGCTTCTTTAAGCTTATGTTATGTCTGTTTGCAATCAATGGTCCACACTGTGTTATTTGGCTTGTTTTTCCTTGTTAGGTAAGTAAAGGGTGCAGCTATTGTGCTATAGTTAGGCACAAATTTCCGATAGTATCCCACCATCCCTAGGAATGCTCCTACTAAGATATGATTGACTAACCTCTGAAACATTGCTGGGGCATTTGTCATCCCAAAGGGCATCCTTGTAAACTCATATAATCCAACAGGTATTGCAACAGCTGACCTTTCTCTAGCAATGGGAGTCAAGGGGACCTGCCAGCATCACTTGGTTAGATCAATAGTGGTCAGATACTTAGCCCCACCCAGCTGTTCTAAAGCTTCATCTGTTCCAGGGGTACACATCTGATTCTGTATAACTATTTAACTTTCTGTAGTCTATGCAGAATCTTACACTACTATTTTTCTTTGGTACCAGTACTACTGGGGAAGTCCAAGGACTACAGGACTGCTGGATTACCTCCAGCTCCAACATCTCCTTTATCTCCTTTCTTAAAATCTGTTTTACTCTGCCAGGCACCATATAAGGAGCTTGCTTAATAGGCCTTTGGGGTCCTGTATCCACATGGTACTATACGAGGTGAGTACATCCACATTTTCCATTGAACATGCCCCCAAATTTCTGTAACACTTCTCGTAATTCTTTAACCTGAATAGAGGATTTCCACTGAGATATTGCTACTTCTTGCACAGAAGTGCCAGTCCGAACTTCACTGAGAATGTCAGTCAGCAGATCCCCATCAAAATCCTCCTGCCATCCACTGTGAATACTCAGCACCAGGGTCTCCCTATCATGATAAGATTCCATTATGTTAACATGAATCAACTTATGTCTCTGCCTCCTGCCTACTAAGTTTACTGTGTAGTTAACATCACTACATTTTGCAATCCCAGGCCAATAATAGTTATGCATAATGTATATCTTGCTGCACCTTATGTCCATATGACCTGCAAAAGAAATGTGATGGGCTATAGTTAGAGGTGCCATATCATAGGCTCTTGGCTCTACCAACTGATGTATTACCTCACTCTGTAGCCCTCCCTCAGGAGTCCACTCTCTGTATAGTAACCCTTTATTATCTGTAAAAGAAATATCATGGGGTATGGCTAGATGTGCCAGACAGTAGGCTCTGGGCTGTACCAACTGCTATATTACCTCACTTTCTATCTCTCCCTTAGGGGTCCACTTTCTGTAAGTACCCCTTTGTTATCTACAAAAGGAATGTGATGAGCTATGGCTAGAGGTGTCTCCTTAGCTACCTCCCTCAAGCCATGTAAGGTAAGGTCTCAAAGCTGTTCCTGTTTTAGCTGTACTTTTGTGACCCCTCCTAACTCATCTTCCACAGGAAATCTAGTATCCTCTGTCAATGATGCCTCACTGTCAGCCTGGATACCACCACTCACCTCTGTTCTTGCAGTCACCATGTCCACGGGAACACCAGTACCTACCAGCAGCTGTGGTTCATCTTCAGGCTCACTGCTATAAGGTAGCTCCATACCTGAAATAACCAAATCACCAGCCCTAGCTTCAGACATAGGATCTGCGTGGGTCTCCCCCAGGCTACCAGACCTACATGCCTGTCTCCAAGCTTGACTGCATGTCACTGCATGCACACAAGGTACTACACTATCAAAATAATTTGCTATTAGGATACCTACAGGGATATCTTCAAACGTGCCAACCTGCTTGTTCCCTTTTCTATCCTCCCAGTCAAGGTGAACCCTATCCAAGGGTATTTGGAATAGGGTCCTTCCCAGATCTCTAACTGGTGTGGGCTGCCCAAGCAAGTACTGCCCCTCTTTAACCACTGCAGGCCTCACAACAGTTATATCAGAAACTGTGTATCTCTTAGCAGTGGTCTGTCTTTCATCCACTAAAATATGATACAAATGTTGGTGATAATTTGGCACCTCTTTTGTTTTCAGACAATTTACCACTAGCATTCTGTCATTCCCACTTGCTGGCTCCCTCACCTTTTGTTTCTCACCTTGCTTCCATGGGCGTTTGCATGCTGCATGGTCCCTCTGGTTACATTTGAAACATCTAATCCATGATCCTGACCAAGTGCTTGAACTAGTAGCTTCCCCTGTTACTAGTGAACTCTGTGGGAGTGATTTAGGCTGCCCTCCATGGGTTCCCTTATGTCCATGTGCAGCACTAGGTATCCGTTTCTTATGTAGTGGGGTCTTACTTGCCAAGTAGAGATCCCCTTTTCTCCCCAACTCATTTGCAGAGTTACACTCTCGATCTGACAACTAGATTCTCATGTCCTCAGGCAAAGAGCTGAGAGCTTGTTCCCTCACCAAGAGGTCTGCCATTCCCTCAGAAGTGTTGATCTCACACCCATTCACCCACCTGTCAAAATAAGTAAGCACTTAAATCAGCAATGTAATCATATATGCTTTCATCTGCCTTGAGTCTATTTTCACAAATTGTTTCCATACATTTCAGAAGTTAATTTAAAGAAATCAAGAAAACATTGTTTTACATGATCATAATTCAAACAATCCATATCAGCAATTGCATTAACAGCTCTACCATAGAGTAAGGGGGTCAGAAACTATACCCAGAGCCCTTGGTTAACATTATATTGTTTACATACCCTCTCAAATATATAAATGAAACTATCAAGGTCATCCCCTTTCCTCTACTGGGGAAAAGAGTTTACTGACCTTTATGGTTTTTGGGGTTTGGTCATTACCTCCATGACCCTGTCAAAGAGTTAGAAGCTCCTTTTCATGCTACCTGTACCTCTCATTTTCTTCAACTTCCATCCCCAAACATCACAGTTCATACTGACACTGTCTCTCCTCAGCCTCCAGTTCATGCTGATGCAGCTTCTCTTTCTCCCTCTCCCTTTCCTCAGCCTCTAAATGTTTGGCTTCCAGTTGCAGTCTCTCCTCTGTCTTCAAATGCTGCAGTTCATACCAATGCTGCTTCTCTCTCTTCCTTTCTTCCATTTCGAGTCTCCTTAACTCCAAAAATAATTTTTAAGTTCTCTGAAGAAAAGTTATACTGTCTTGTCTCAGAAGGCTGCTTAGCCCCAGTACCAAACTGGCTGTCCTCCAAGCTGCTGGTCTGCTCTGTGGCTGTGACTAAGGCTGAGATCATTGCCTCCTTAGTCAGGTCAGCATGCACCAGTCCTTTGGCTTCACACACCTTGGCCAACTGGTTCCTGGTCAGCTTGCTATAATCCTCTCCTGACATCTTTGCCTGCTGTCCTTGATTAAGCTGACTAAAAAATAATTAGAACTGTTCTGCAATGAAACTTTGCATGTTTATCTTGTGGATGTCAAGAGTGCACACCTCAGTGACAACTACCCACAGGCTACTGAAGTTCAATTAAAATCCCATACTGCTGGCACCAAATAATGTGATGACCCCTTTACTTAAACCAGGGCAGTAACTAAGGAGCCTCAATCCTCACCACTGTCTCCAGTAAGGGAGAGTCACTGAAAGCAGGGATAGAACACACAATTTCCTTTAAGGGTACACTGGGAACAGGCTCCAAACCTGGGACTGAACTATTTGCACCAATCCAGATGCCCAAATTAATGTTCACACTAACCACTGCAAGCACTGTGCTCAGTTCTAGGTATTTGACACACTCACCGTTAAATATTTAATGATCACACATACAGACACTCTTGGGAAAGACTGGCACAGATTTACCTGCTATGTCCTTTTTCCCAAATTACACAGTAATGCTACCAGTCAAACTACCATGATATCCTTCAAAACGGGTGTTCGACTATATTGGGTAAAATAAATCTTGATATCTAAGGTAGCATGTAAAGCCAAGCAGTAAGGCTTTTCTGAGTGGTCCTGGTGTTGTCACAATAAGCATATACACTCTCTGGTTACTAAAAGTACTTTTTCAATAACCAGCTACAATAAAATCTAGTAAAATATTTAATAAATACAATTATTTAAAATGTATATACACTGAATAACTGATTTCAATAAACCACAGAGTTTCAAATGCAGGAATTAAATTATGAAAATAACACTGAAGGATAGGTTTCACACTGATTGAAGAAAAACACAACTATCTGACTGTGACTTTCTAACTGTCTAAATATTAACTATCCTTCTCTAATCTCATTAAGTCAGCAAAGCAAGATAATACTCTTACTTCTACAGGATGAGATAAGAATGCATGTCCACTCTTCAGGCTATTGCTTGATCCTCAGTGACTGGAATGACAAATTCTATTATTTTTGCTGAACAGCTCTAAAAAACTCTGAGTGATAAATACTGATCTGGAAAGCAACTATTGACAACTGAATTCAGCTGATCAACTCCTGCAACTGAACAACACTTAACAACTGATAAACTGAACTTTGACTCAGCATCTGCTTTTTATAGCAGAATTTTATAAAAGTCACAGAAAACTGTTATGAGAATTCTACACTCTCATTTCAGACTTCTGAAAAGTAAACAAAAACAGCTGCTGTGGAGATTCCATTCCTTTCAGCTTTGACACACAATGACATCACTCTAGGTCAGCTGACTGGCACAATCTGCATTCAGAATTCTTTTTAAAAGACAAGTACATTTGGTCAGCCAGAACACTATTTGATTCTAACATTTTACATAAACTAAAGTAATATTCAAAAAACAAACTTATTTACAAAATTATAGCTAGTCATGGTGGCATTTATAACACAGGATAATTTACAAGTATTTACAAGCATTTACAGAACTGCAGCCAGACATGCTAGCACAGATAACAATATATGATATTTTCAAGCAGGCCTATCTGAGTAGAATCCCTGTAACCAAGAATAGCAAGGTATTAAGCAGAACTAAGTCAACAACTACTGCCCCTGTCCAATAAGGACACAGGTGAAACTCCTTGGGTAAATTTGCAGTTTCTCATCTAGTCATCCAAATTATGCATAAATAGGATAAGCAATGGACTCTGTTTTACCTAAAATGGAAGTTTGCTCAAGAGGATGGGTGACCTCTTTGAGATATATCTGTCTCTCCAGCAGCTCCTGTTGATGTCACATACTAGGTTGAGTTCCATAGAGCGAGTGCATCTTATACCATTTGATTTATGAATGTACAGCATTTTCATTAGAGCAGGATCTGAGATTGCTTTATATGCAAGGCACAGGTCACCTCTGAGTAGTCTTATGACACAGAGTATAGTGACAGCAATTTCAGTCTGGCAATGGATGACATACGCTGAAGACCCTGAATTTTCTTTGCAAGAAACATTTGAGGTTTTTACAGTTGATACAGGTGCCTAGTAAGGTACATACCAAAGGTAGCACTGTACTCTATTATTGGCCTGATGAATGAGGAGTACAGGAGGGTTATAATCACTTTTGTTCTGGATGAAATGCCCTTACTTATGAGGTGGGTGACACAGAAATCCTTTCTTACCATTGTGGAGATGTGGTGTTTAAAGGAAAGGCTTCTGTCAACATGTGTGCCCAAATCTCTCACCATTGATTACATGCTTAGGGTATTGTTATTGATGTGCTAATCTGCAGTGATTTCACCCTTGCTGAAGGGGATGATAATGCATTTTTTTGCATTGAGTTTTAGCCCATGACTTTGGCACCAGTTGTTTATCTGTGTAAGTCCCTCTTGTAGAATGCCGACATCGTTTGGGTATTCGGTGACTGCACCCAGTTGGCAATCATCAGTAAACTTTGCCAGCCATAAGCCTCTTGTTTTAGCTTGTTCATCTGATAAGTAGATTACAAACAACAGGGGCTCCAGCACCAATCCCTGTGGAACACCACTGATTACGGGTCTGCTGGCTGAGGTAGTTATCTATTTTGATGGTGTGGGTTCTATCGGTAAGACAATTTACAACCCACTTGACAATATATGGGTTGATCTCTAGTTGACTGAGTTTTTCAATTATGTCTGAGTGGCGATAGTGCCAAAGGCCTTGGCCAGGTCCAGGTAGGTCGTATGCATGGATTTGCCTTTGTACAAGGCTTTGATGGCTGTCTCAAAGAAGTCCACCAAATTCAAGAGGCAGGATCTCCCTTTAACAAAGCTAAACTGGGTTGATCCAGCATTTGGAGGTCTCCTATATCTTTGTTAATAAGGTGAATGATTATTCTTTCCATAGCCTTTCAGATTAGGCTGGTCAGGCTTATGGGTCTATAGTTCCCAGGGTCTGTGGAGGTGCCTCCTTTATGTAACAGGATGACAGTTGCTTTCCATTCAGCGAGTACAAAATCAGTGCCTAGACTGTGGTTAAAAAAGTACACAGTGGTGCAACTAGTTCCTGTTTTAATGAATTTAGAATGTCTGGGATATTAACAGGTCTCATACAGGCTGTGTTTTTGGCTTTGGAGACAGTGTTTATGACCTGCTCCTTGGAGATATAAGTGGAGGGCAGGTGGTAGGGATGCTTTGGGGGGTATGTTGTAGGGATGGGGGGAGAGCTTTTCATTGAGCCTGTCAGCTAGCAGGTTGGCTAGTTCTGCATGTTCAGTATATGTGGTGCCATTAACAACCAGTTCTGTGCAGAACTGAGGTTTTTCCTTTAAGGTTTCTGATGTAGCTAAAGAAGGCCTCATGGTTATCCTTAGTGAAGGATGCTAATTTGGATTCAAAGATAGCTTTACTTATTATTAGATTTACTTATTGTCTTATTTGCTTGTTTATGCCTAGGAGGGAATGTTTCCAATTCAGAGGCTGTTCCTTCCTGCTCTTGGACAGCAATTTCTTTCTCTTATTGTATAACTTGTTAATGGTGGATGTCCACCAGGCAGGCTTGTTCTTTCTTGAGGATCTTGTTTTGATCCTATCAGGTACAGCTGAGTAAATACATTTGTATACATGCTTATACAAGGCATTGATGTAAATCCCAGTATAGGTGTCCATGCCATCAGTGATGGCAGAAATTATGAAGCCGTTAATGCCGTCATGTATTAGGTTGTAATTGGCTTTAGAAAAGTTTTTTAGTCTAATTCCTGCAAATAGGGGCTAGATATTATTGTTACTTCTAATGAGACTGATTTATGATCAGACCTCAGTAGGGAGGGCTGCACACATAGGGTAGTGCAACAATCACCCACGTTAGCGAACACCAGATCTAGAAACTTTGAGCCCCTTGAGGGGGTGCCAACCCACTGTTCCAGTGCACTGGAGTTGATGAAGTCCAAGAACCTTTGGGCAAGTGTGTTAGTACATGTATAATTTATGAATGGGTAGTTAAAGTCACTTAAAAAGTGTTTAGTTGTATCTTGAGTGATTCAAGTAGATCCAAGTATGCAGTGAGGATATCCTGGTTCATGTAGGTGATCCTATAACTGGCAATAACTTGGAGAGGGGTCTTACTTGCAGTCAACTGGACCTGGATTAGTTCAAGGGAATCATTTTGTTTAACCAATCTAGTGGTGTATTTATTTTCAATGAATATTGATACTCTACCTCCTTTAGTTCTTACACTTTCGGTTTGTGATCTGAATGTGTAGAAGGCATTCTAACTTGATATATCCAGGGTGCTTTCTGTGCCCTTAAACCAAGTCCCTGTGACTGCATAGATGTCAGCATCTTCTAAGATGAGGGCTGCTTCCAGTGAGGTTGTTTTTTGAAGATATTTTTATGTCTGGAATTTTGTTGCTGTGACATTGCCTAAAAAAGGCACTATGGGGGAGGCAAGAGCCTTAGCCAGTAATCAAAATCCCAGAGGTGACAGATGAAGACCATCTCTAGCAAAGCAGTGTGGGCTATCTACCATGTCATCCCAGGCTGACAAGTACTGCATCCCCTTAGAATGACACCAGAAACTAAGACAATTGTTGAAGTCAATCATTTTTTGTTTATATTGTTGTATCATCTTAGGTGAAGGTGGTATGCTGCTCAAGGTTAGGGACATATCTGCCTAAGACACATATTCAGAGAACTCAGTCATGTCTCTTTTCATATACTGTAGTCCAGCAAGGTACGTATCAAGTGATTCACACCAACATGAACTATAACAGAGTCATAACAGTACTTGCTGTGGAGAGACTTGACTGCGTGTGTGATCTGGCGGATCCTGGCATCCAACAGATAGCTGACTGTCACATTCTCCTTGTCCAGCCTGGTGAGTGTGACATTTGTGTGTCTCACTATAGAGTTGCCTATGACCAAAATATTTGATTTAGATGTGCTTTGCCTTAGGGACTTGTTTGTTGAGACACTTGTGCTTGTGGTTTTATGTCTACTCAGTGCTGTTGGTATTGTATAGGTGTAGCAGGTTTGTGTTTTTATGGAGGTCTCTTGTGTTTAGGTAAATTTCTGAAGAGTACCTCCATGTATGATGGTTTATGTGTTGAGAGTGTGGCTTGTGTAGGAGGCATAGTATATGGGCTGACAACCTGTTCAGAATCACTTTTCTGTGAATGAGACAGCATGGATTCCAAATTCTTAGTGAATATGCATCTCTCACAAATTCAGCTTGAGTGATTTAGGAGTAGTGGGTTGTCAGTGTACATGAAGCAATTGCTACACTGCCTCAGGATGCCCATGTCAATCCGGCAGAAGAAATGGAGAAGAACTGACCATCCATAGTGCTAGGTGTAAATTTTCTTACTTTAATGAGGAAGTATGTAGTTTAATTGAGGGCTTAATGTTGGGTCTATATTATTGGGGCTCTCAAGGGGTACAAGACTATTAAGAGTTTAGGAGATTTCATTGAAAGTGGCAAATGCTGTAGAAAGCCCAGCTGAGTGCTCTCCAAGCAGCTAAGTGCAATTTAAGAATGCATGGGCAGCTTCTAATGGAAAATAAATCTACTTTAGCTTTTGTGTCTATAACCACCAATGGTTACCTTTACTGTGCGGTGCTGCTTCTAAGATGCGATACATGCAAAGAGATCCCTCATTTTGTTCAGATGAAGATAGTAGAGCAATGGCTGGTCACCAAACTCTGTGAAGCTCTGTTAAAACAGTGCAAACCCGCACAAACATGGGGCTTATATAGCAACTGTGAAAACCTTTTTTTAAAACAAGTTAAACAATTTTCAAACAAGCTGGCCAATGGAAATGCACAATACTGAGCCTTATTCCAACAATTCCCAACTCAGATCAGTTCTTTACTAAACTCTTCTGCCACAAGGGTGCAGGGGCCCTCCTAATGTAAGATGGCTGGTTTTTGTGCTCAGATAATGCCTAACAGTCTAGATTTCAGCAAATCTGAATCTAGCCTAAGCTGTAAAATACACAAGTTCTAGAAAATACAAAGTGCAGAGGAAAACAGTCTCAAACAGCAAACAGATTAAACATTGAAACAGCAAAACAGTTAAAATGGCTAAAACAGTTGAAAGTAGTTGGCAATTCAGTAATACACAGTTTAAAAGCGCAGTACAGTGAATAAAAGTACTTATTTTTCTGTAGATTTCAAAGGATGCCTTGCATTTCATTTGGATTCACTCCAGAGATCAGAGAGAGCACACCAATCCTAGAGCAGTTCTTGTAAACTTGCCAGCTGTGAAGTGCAATTTGGCACAGCTCTGCTCAATCATCTGTAAATCCATGCAACACCATAGAAAATAAGGCCAAAGGAAGGCAGCAAGCATCCAAAAGAAACATAAGGATGACAAGAAGCCCTTAACTAATAAAAACTTACGTTTCAAATTCTCCATTTTTTACAAGAACAAACTGCACAAACTGCTCCAAGCATGCAAATAAATAAATAAGCACATTAGTTTAAGCATCAGGTTAAAGTGCTGTGCACTTCTTTAAAGAGGCTATTTTGGATTTTGGAGGGATCATATAGTAGCCAAAGCAGAATATTCCATTAGCTCAGATGTGAATGGATGGTGCAGCACTGTTCATATATGTGCAAAACTGAGCATAAGGCCACCAGAAAGCAACAGCCAGTCAAATATTGGACTGCTAGGAAGTCCAGAGTGAACAAGCACTCAGAACTCTACAAATTCTACTTCTCTCACAACAGCATAGTACAGGAATGGTTCTAATTAAAACAAGCAAACAAACAAACTCACAGCAAGCTACACTAGTCTCAATATCAGCTCTAAAATGATTAAAATGTACTTCCCTGGCATTGGAGTGATTACAAAGTAGTCACTTCAGGAAATTTTCAGCAAGACTTGCAGCTTGCTAAACAAAATTATTTTTTATATACTGTTAGAGCTGCTCTGGATTAAAAGGTACCCTAATTTATTATTTATATCCTAAAGCTCTAGTTTAATAGAGGTAAGTTGCTGGTATTACCTAAATTTAGTGGGGTATGGGCCTGTTTACTGTTTGTGATATGTAGTTATTTATGGCATTATATCTTAATTTGGAATGATCAATGACCAATGACAGTAACCTGTTGTTGAGTCTTTGCTTTTTCCTACTCTTGGATCCCAGCCATCACATTTGCATTGCCTAATTCTAATAGGTTGAGAATGCTTAGAAGGCATAGTACAGAAGCTATTTATTTCACCCTATCCTTGTGGTACCATGCTTTGGGAAGGTGTTTCCAATAAGGGTATATCATCCAGTAAAGCTTTACAAAGATAGTAGCTGTATCTGCCTGCATGAAGTAAAGTGACAGATAGCAGCTTGTTGTATGACAATAGGAGAGGATTTCACCCTGCTGACCTATAAAGAATGATGCACACTAACCTACAATCAGTCATCAATGAATCAGCTATCGCCTCTTGTTTACTTTGAAACATCAGCTTTAAGACTATAACAAAGATATGTTTTGACTCAACCTTTATGCCATCTGGCCTTGACAGTGTCACTAGGTTTCTCTATGATTCATTGACATAAGACTTGTGTGACGCCCATGCACTGGCCCAGTAATCACTGAGCCTCAATCCTCACCACTATCAGCAGTGAGGGGCATGCACATTGGGGGGATAACAAGTACACATGCAGTAAACTACAATTTTCCTTAAGAGCACACAAGACCACACAGACATCACAGTCAGTCTGGGGCTGGTTTCTCCATTTCTCTCCAGATCCCCAGGAAGACTCCCCACTGGCACAGCTATAGGGTCCAGATCTCAGCCTAGTAGTCAAGCTAAAACCTCCAGCACTTTCTGTCCATCCAGTGCTTCATGTCCCTGCCCAAGTAGCTGACACATACACACACACACAAACACACACACACACACACACACACACACACACACACACACACACACACACACACACACACACACACACACACACTTTAAGATTTGATTTATATACAAACACACAGACACGTGAGGGAAGGCTGACACAGGTTCACCAGCTGTACCCCCTTTCTGCTCAGACTATTAGGCAGTACTGACTGCCACCAACCACTAATATCAGCTACTATAAGGCCCTTCCCAAAGGCTGACCAGTTTCACTGTGTAATGTCACTGTTATCCAAATAGTAAGTTCAACTGAGCAACAAGACTATTGGAGTGGCTTGGACAGTATCACCAAATACATACAAGTACTCTCTAAGAGCTGAAATTATCTCTACACAAATCAGCCACAGCTGAAAGGTTTAAAAATATTTAATAATAAATAATAAAATAACAAGACAAATCTCCTCAACACAGTGCTAATTAAGAGTTCAGAAATCACAGGAACTTTAAAACAATACTGTAGGATAGTCTAAATATAGAAAACAGCTAGACTAATCTGGCTAAATTCCCATCTAACTCTAAGAGAAATCACTATTCTAAATACTGTGTACATACAGAGCAATCAATTGCTGGTGAGCTGATGTGTTCAGGTTCAGACAAAAATACAAAATGCTCAAACTTTCTGAGAAAGTATTAAATTGATAATATCCAGTACTGCTGAGTCATTACACATTGCATCATTTTTATCAAGTCTCTTTTAGTTCCCAAGCTAACAGAAACTCACAATTTACATTTATTTGTAAGCTGCACTCGGCCAGGAAGCCACAGCAATAAAAGACACTTTTACATGTAAAATATTAGTAGTTATCTCTTAAATTAAGACAATAGAAAGAATTTGCTAGCCCAGACATCCTGTCTCCAAGCTTGAGATCAAACACAGTGGTAATTCTTTAATTAACAGCGTTCTTCCAGCAGGGTGCACTGTGGTTAAATTTTTGAAGTTCAGCATATAACATAGTTTTCTTACACTTAGTGTTCTTACATTTGTAAAAAGAAGCCTGTGGATTATATTAATATTTACAATGATATAGAATTATCTACAAACTTCTATCTAGCTAGGCTGGCAGCCTTTCAATTTTTCACATTTCTCCCACCCCTGATATCTCAAACAAGTTTTTCAAGTGTCCCTTGAGAAATGCTGCTTGAGAGGGTTGAATCTATCTGGATATACCTTACCCCATTCCCTGTCTTGAGAGCCCATCAGCATTGGTGTTGCTAACCCCACTGTGGTGCTGCACTGACATATCATATACTTGCAACCCTAAGCTCCATCTTAGCAACTTGGCATTTTGCTAGCTGGCTCGGTATAACCATCTTAGGGGATTGTGATCTTTAACTACAGTGAATTTCCTTCCATACAGACAAGGCTGCAGTTTCGGCATTGCCCACACTATGGCTAGACATTCCTTTTCTACATCTGCATAGCATTCCTCCCTGGGTTGAAGCCTATGATTGAGGTAAACTACTGGGTACTCTTCTCCCTCTGAAGAAATCTGGCTAAGCACAGCCCCCACCCAATCGTTCGAAGCATCCATCTACACAATACATTATTTGTTGTAACCTGGACTGGCTAACACAGGAGGTCCTCCCAAAGCTTCTTTAAACTTCTGGAATGCCTGCTCACATGCTGCGATCCACACTACCTTATCTGGCTTGTTTTTCCCTGTCAGGTCTGTGAGGGGAGCAGCTATGGTACTATAACTGGGGATGAACTTTCTGTAGTACCCTGCTGTTCCTAAGAATGCCCTCACCTGCTTTTTGGTAATAGGTGCAGGCCATGCCTGAATGGCTTCCACTTTTGCAGGTTCTGGTCTGAACTTACCACTCCCCACTCTATGTCTCAGGTAGGAGACCTCTGCTATACCCATCTGACATTTTCTGGGCTTAATGTTCAACTCTGCCCTCTGTAGTCTGCCCAGCACCTCCCTGACATGCTGAAGGTGTTCTTGCCAGGAATGGCTGTAGATGGCAATATCATCTAGGTAAACAACTGAAAACCCTCCTACTCCTGCTAGGATATGATCTACCAGCCTCTGGAAAGTCAATGGGGCATTTTCATCCCAAAGGTAATCTTTGTGAACTCATACAAGCCAACAGGAGTCACAGATGCTGGCCTCTCTCTAGCACTGGGAGTCAAAGGCACCTGCCAGTAACCTTTGGTAAGATCAATGGTCGTAAGATACTTAGCCCCACCCAGCTGCTCTAGGGCCTTATCTGTCCTAGGCATGGGGTAAGCATCTGACTATGTGTGACTATTTAATTTCTTGTAGTCCACATAGAACCTCGTGCTGCCATCCTTCATTGGTACCAGCACCACTGGGGAGGCCAAGGGACTGTTGGACTCTTGAATTACTCCTAGTTCCAACATTTCCTGTATCTCCTCCCTCAGAGTCTGTTTGACTCTCTCAAGCACCCTAAAAGGGACCTGCCTAATAGGGCTTTAGGATCCTGTATCCACATGGTGCTGCACCAGCTGGGTGCACCCTGGTTTCCCAGTGAACATGTCTCCAAACTCTTGTAACACTTCTTGGATTTCTCAAGCCTGGGTAGGAGATAGCTGCTGGGACATTGCTACCCCTTCCACTGAGGTGTCAGTCCAAGCCTCACTGAGGAGATCAGTCACCAGATCTCCCTCAGACTCTTCCTGCAATCCACTGAAAATACTCAGCATAAGGGCCACCCTATCATGGTAAAGTTTCATGTTAACATGGTAAAATTTGTGCCCGTGCCACCTGCCTAGCAGTTCTACCAAGTAGTTAGCATCACTGACCTTCCTTACCACCTTGTAGGGTCCTTCCCAAGCTGCTTGCAGCTTGTTGTGTTTGAGAGGAATGAGAACCATTACCTGCTGCTCTATAGTATACTCTCTAGCCTTGAGCATTCCTGTCCTACCAGACCTTTTCCTGCTGTTGTGCTTCTGCCAGGTTCTCCTGGGATAAGCCCATGAGTTCCCTGAACATTGTCCTGAGGTTTATGACATATGCCATAACAGACTCCTTGTGAGATTCACACTCACCATCCCACTCATCATGAATTAAGTCAAGAGGCCATTTCACCCTAAGGCCATACAGCAACTCAAAGGGTGAAAAATGTGTGGATTCCTAAGGAACCTCTCTATAAGCAAACAAGAGATGGGGCAAATATTTGTCCCACTCCCTCTTAAACTAGTCTGCAAATGCCCATAACATGGACTTGAGTGTAGAGTTTAATCTCTCAATAAGACCATTAGACTGGGGATGGTAGGGGGTGGTCTTTATGTGCTTCACCCCACAGGACTTCCACAGACAAGCCAGCAGATCTGACATGAAATTGGCACCTCTGTCAGTTAGTATTTATTTTGGGAAACCTACCCCACTGAAAATCTCTAACAAAGCATTTGCCACCTTTTCTGCTTCAGTGAAAGACAAAGCCATTGCCTCTGGGTATCGTATAGCATAATCTACTACCATTAGGATGTACGTTTTTCCTGTGGAACTTGAGGTACTCAGAGGCCCCACAATATTCATAGCTACTCTCTGAAATGGCTCCTCAATCACAGGCAAAGGCATCAAAGGAGCTTTCACATTGTCTCCTACCTTACCTAGCCTTTAGCACTGCTCACAGGTCCTGCAGTACCCTGTTACATCTCTGGCAGTCCCAGGCCAATAAAAGTTATGCATAATACATATCTTTGTATGTTTTATACCCATATGACCAATATCATGGGCTATGGCTAGAAGTGCTAGATGGTAGGCTGTAGGTACTACAAACTGCTATACTCCCCTACAGTCTAGCCCTCCCTCATGAGTCCACTGTCTATACAGTAACCCTTTGTTCCAGCATACAGAATCCCCTTCTCTTGAGAATCAGGTGCCTCACTAGCTACCTCTCTCAGGCCTTGTAATGTAGGGTCTGAAAGCTGAACATGTCTCAACTCTCTTTTTGTAACCCTTCCCACCTTCCCTTCCACAGGAAGTCTGGCATTCTCCGACAGTGGTGTCTCACTGTCAGAGTGGGTACTACTACTCACCTCTGCCCTTGCAGTCATTCTGTCCAAGGGACCATTAGTACCCACAAGCAGCTGTGGCTCACCTCCAGTCTCACTGCTACAGAGTAGCTCCCTCCCTGAAGTAACCACCTCACCAGTCCTGGCTGCAAGTCTGCAGTCTTAATGCGTCTCTCCCCCCAGGCTACCAGACTGACATGCTTGTCTCCAAGCCTGACTGCATGTAACTGCATGAGCACATGGTACTGCATTATCAAAATCATTCCTTACCAACTACGCTCCTGTAACAAAAATCTCCTCCAGGTCACCAAAGCCAAAAACTCAGCAGGTGTAGCGCTATCTTCCTCCACTATACCCAGGCTTTGGAACAACCGTCCCACTACCATAACTACTCTTCCTTCCTCCAGTCTTTTCAAGATGGCACTTAAATTTCACCTAAGTTCTCACTGGCTTTGTCCTGGTTCTAACCCCATCTAATTACCCTCTCTTCAACCCTTCTCTTTTTTCCCAGTTTTAGATAGAGTATCCCCTCTATCACTATAAAACTGAACTGAAGATTACTCATTGCTTGTTAATCCTTCCAGGATTTAGTTTATTCATTTAGTCTACTCTTATTGCTATCTAGTTGCTCTTTTGAAAATTTGTAGCACTGTGTTTTACTTCTTATTTCTCAATGTTTGTAATTTAGAGCTTACTACTCAATTGTACCAAATTTTCTCTTGTATTTCTCCATGTCAAGATCACCTCTACTGTATTCATACCTTGATTGTTATTGTTTACCATCTAGCATGTCTTTCTGTGGAGCTTTTCTCCCTGTCCTCTGCTGAAAAAGGACCTGTGTCCAGTTGGAATTTCCCAGTAAACAAATGTAAATAAAAATAAAATAAATAAATATTAGGACATCTGCAGGGATATCTTCAAACACACCTGCTTGCTGGCTTCCTTTTCCACCCTCCGAGTCAAGGTGAACCATAGCCAAAGGTATTTGGAATCGGTTCCCTTCTAAAGCTCTGACTGGAGTAGACTGCCTAGGCAAGTAGTGCCCCTCTGTAATCATTGCAGGCTTCACAATGGTTATGACAGAGGCTGTGTACCTCTTAGCAATAGCCTCTTTGCCATTCACTACAAAAGGATATAACCTCTGGTGGTAGTTTTGTACCCCTGTTGTCTCAAGGCAGCCTACTGTTGGCATTTTGTCCTTCCCACTTAGTGGCTCCTACATCTTTTGTTCCCCACCTTGCCTCTGTGGAAATCTATATGCCACATGGCCCCACTAGTTGCATTCAAAATATTTAACCCTAGGTCCTGGATATGTACCTGGACTATTGGCTTCCCCTGCTACTGGTAGATTCTGTTGGGGCAGTCTGGGCTGGCCACCAAGGGTTCAATTATACCCATGAGCAGCACTGGGTGTGCCTGTCCTGTGCATTGATGCCCTGCTTGCTAGGTATAGGTCTGCTTTCTTCCCCAACTCATCTGATGTAGCACATTGTCTATCAGCTAACCAGATCCTCATGAACTCAGGCAAATACCTAAGGGCTTGTTCCCTCACCAAAAGGTCTGCCATCCCTTCAAAAGTGGTGACCTGACATCCACTCACTCTCCTATGAAAATAAGCACTCAGTTCAGCAACATATTCAAACATACTTTCATCTGCCTTGCGTCTATCCTCACAAAACATGTTTCCTATAAGCTTCAGGTGTTAGCTTAAAAAATTCTAGCAAACAATTCATAACAGCAGTAGAATCAAACAATTCATGATCAGATAATTTAGACAGCACAGTTACAGCTTTACCATGGAGTAAAGGAGTCAGGAACCATACAAAGAGCCTTTGGTCAACATCATACTGTTTACATACATTCTCAAGCATATGCATGAAACTACCAAAATTATCCCCCTCTGTAAACTGTGGAAGAAATTTACTGACCTTTTGTGTTTCTAGGGCCAAGTTACTCCCTTTTCCATTACCTCCATGACTCTGGCAAATAGTCAACATCTCCTTTTCAAGCTGCCTCTGCCTCTCCTTCTCCTCAGCTTCCAGGCGTACCAGTTTTATTCTCCTCAACCTGTAGACATCTCAGTCTTTCTGCTGCTCCTTTTTCCAAACACCTGGCCTCCAACTCAGGTATCTTTAGCTCCAGATGGATTTTTAAGTCATCTACAGAAAGGTTGAGCTGTCCATTCTCTGAGTGTTATACATCTCCATGGCTAGTTTGATTGTCCTCCTGGTTGTTATTTTCTGCTGCAGCTGTGACCAAAGTTGCAATCATGTCCACTTTAGTCAGGTTTCCATGCACCAGTCATTTAGCCTGGCACATCTCAGCCAAAAGGCCCCTTGTCAGCTTACTCCTCTACCAACATGCTTGCCTGTTCTTCCAGACTAACTAAGCTAACAAAAGAAATAAAACAATTATGGTCTGAACTTTGAATGTTCACTGCATGGCTGATTTAGAGTACAAAAACACCTTCAGTGATCACTGTACACAAGCTACAGGAATTCACTATCCACACCATTACAAGCCAGTTAGTACGTGATGTGGCTAACTCACCACTATCAAACAATTAATATCTGAAGTGGATATCCCACCACTGCCAAAGAATTAATATGTGACACCCATGCACTGGCCCAGTAATCAAGGAGCCTCAGTCCTCACCACTAGCAGCAGTGAGAGGTGTGCACATTGGGGGGATAACAAGTACCCACAGAGTAAAGTACAATTTCCCTTAAAATCACATAGAAATCAGTCAGTCGGGGGCTGGTTTCTCCCTTTATCTCCAGATCCCCAGTAAGACTCCCCACTGGCACAGCTATAGGGTCCAGATCTCAGCCTAGTGGTCAACCTAAAACCTCCAGCACCCTCTCTGTCCAACCAGTGCTTCACGTCACTGCCCAATTAGCTGACACACACACACTTTAAGATTTGATTTATATACAAACACACAGACACTCCTGGGGAAGGCTGGCACAGGTTCTCCAGTGGGCCCCCTTTCTCCCCAGACTATTAGGCAGTACCGACCGCCATCAACCACTAATATAAGTTACTATAAGGCCCTTACCAAAGGGTGACCAATTTCACTGTGTAATGTTACTATTATCCAAATAGTAAGTGTGACTGAGTAGCAAGACTATTGGAGTGGTTTGGACAGTATCACCAAATACAAACAAGTGCTCTCTATAAGAGCTTAAATTATCTCTACACAAAACAGACACAGTTGAAAGGTTTAAAAATATGTAATAAATAATAAATTCACAAGACAAATCTCCTCAATTCAAAACAGTGCTAATCGAGAGTTCAGAAATCATAGGTACTTCAAAACAATACTGTAGGATAGTCTAAATATAGAAAACAGCTAGACTAATCTGGTTAAATTCCCATTTAACTTTAAGAGAAATCACTGTTCTAAATACTACTTACATACAGAGCAAGCAAGTGATGGTGAGCTGATGTGTTTAGGTTCAGGCAAAAATACAAAATGCTCAATATTTCTCTCTGAGAAAGTCTTAAATTGATAATACCCAGTACTGCTGAGTCATTACACATTACATAATTGTTATTACTTCTCATTTAGTTCCCAGGCTAACAGAAACTCAAAATTTACATTTCTTTGTAAGCTGCACCTGGCCAGGAAGCTACAGTAATAATATACACTTTTACATGTAAAACTTTAGTAGTTATCTCTTAAATTAAGACAATAGAAAGAATTTGCTAGCCCAGACAGACATTTTTATGAGTCTGAAGACCTTGCTAAGGTCACATATTTCTTTTGTCTAAGACAGACAGTGCTTAATTGGTAACAATTTGAAATGTCAAGGTTCTGAAACACAGAGACTGAACGGTCAAAAAATTGATTTACATAAACTAAGTCTGAGATGGCCATTTCTCAGGATATTCCCTTTTATCCATGGTATGGCTTGAACTTCATTTTCTTTACAAGTACTGTCAATTTTCAAATGCCACATATGGGAAAGTAAGGAATAAAAGTTTTGTGTAACTTGATTGCCTTTCAGAAACTCATAGCCTCCTAAGTCCATATCATTGTTTTAGGAGAACCAAGGAGTAGCAGCACTGATTTTTAACTATAAGAAGGACTTTAGTTGCTCATAGGAAAAATACCTCAGTGCTGTGTCATATCCTGAGGCTGCTTTCTTGTGAGTGCTTAAAGGCCTTCTTCTACTTAACAATCAGTGTTGTTACTCTGTTTTATCTTTATGAACATTCTGCAGATTCAGACACTATGGGCCACGGGCTCTTGTTGTTTCAGTTGCAGTTTCGTAGCAGTTTATTTTCCATAGTTTTTGGCTGATTTGCTTATTATTTTTCATTGTGCACTAAAAACACTTTAAATAGAATTAGTTCTTCCTTTAACTTTCCTTTGTGTTGTGAGTTTCAGCAGTATGTTCTCCTGCTCCGAGATATCATCCAGGGGAGAAGGCAGCTGAAGTATCACTGGTATAATAGATTATACTTACCTTTATGTCTCGGTCTTTCTGGAAAGTATACCAGCTAATATTTTCCTTGAAAAATACATGGGTACCCTCTTTAACCAGATAAGGAATAATCTTGATCACAATGCCAAGCGAGGCTGAGGCATTGACCACCGATGTGGTGTTAAGGTCTAGCATGTCTTCTTGTGTAACCCCATTATATAAATTAAGAAAACAGACAGGAGTTGGTGTCTAGGAAATGGATTGTTGGTCTTATTTGTAATGAGAGGGTATCATGTAGTGGTCATGCAACAGCTGCTATAACATCCAAGTTTTATTTTCTGATGAACATTGCCGGACATAGACATGTACTACGATTAAATGATCTGCCAGTGGCTGCACACACTTTGGTCACATTGTGTTTGGATTGCTGTAGTGTCATCTGCCTTGGATGAGGAAGCCCATGTCCTTGTGGACCTTGAATGTGAGCAGAATTTTGCATTATGGCTGTTACCTTGTGCCATGCTGTTTTCATTTATTACTCCCATACTGTGCAGTCTGTACAAGTTGTCTGATACCTCAAATTTAGTCTATAAAGATTTACTTATTATATATCTATCTCAACATAAAATGTGGCAAAAGGGGAATAGTGGTGGCTAGCTGCAATAGGTGTCAACCTTAATATCATATTTTTAAGGATTTATTATTCAATATTTTGCCAAACCAAATTGGGGATAATTGGGTTGGCACAGTGATAAAGTGGATAGCATTGTTCTTCAAAGCAATAGGTTCTCTGGTTCAGTTCTTGGCTGGGGTGCCCTCTGTGGGGAGTCTGCATGTCCATCCCATGTTCACATGGGTATCCTCCATGTGCTTCAGTTTCCTCCCACATTTCAAAGACATGCAGTATGTGGATTGAACACTCTAAGTTGGCCATAGGTGTAAATGTGCATGTGAGTGTGTGGCATGGAATAACAGCCATGGCAGGGCTAGCCACCCAGTGGTGTAACCCTTGGCTCTAGATGTTTGCCCTGTTGAAGTGACACCCTAACCCCCATATGCAAAAATGGAAAAAGGGGTTGTAGATGTCTGTCTGGATGGATGGATGTGTGAAGATTGGGTGGAGACAGATGAAGGCTGCCAGCCTAGCCAGATAGAATTTTGGAGATAATTCTGCCATCTGTAAATATTAATGTAAACCACAGGCTTGTTGTCTTAAATGGTAAAAATAGTGTTACATGTGGAACTGAAAAAAATGCAAAAGTGCACTCTTCTGACCAAGTAAATCATGTTGTGACCCTTTGATGTTAGGACTCGGAACCAGTGAGTCTAGAGTGGGGCATCCTGCCTATTGTTTTAAGGCCAGATTTAATGGCCAAAATTTGCATGCATAAAAGTCCTTTATTGCTCTGGTTTCTGCCCAGAGGTGAAGAATGTAAACGTAGTTTCTGTTAGCCTGGGAACCCAGGGAAGTGTAAAGAATGATGCAATGTAACCCAGGGAAGTGTGAAGAATGATGTAATGTGAACCAGGAATGTTATTTTAAAAACAGAGAGTATCAGACAGCATTAAGCATTTTTGTCTTGACCATCCAACTCATCAGCACTGTCTTGCTCGTTTTCTCTTAGAAATAGCTAGAAACTAGAAAGATTAGACTAAGTGTTTTTCTGTGGTGTCAGAACTGTACTACTGAATTATTTTAAGTATTTCTCTGTGATCTCTGAACTCTTGACTAGCCCTGTGTAGTAAAAGTATTGTCTTGTGTTTTGACTATTTGTTATTAAATATTTTTAAACCCTTTCAACTGTGGCTATTTTTGTAGAGATAATTTGAGCTCTTTAGAGTACTTTCATGCCTTTGGTAAAATTGTGCAAAGCCACTCCAATAGCTTTAGCCATGGGCTATACTACCAACTGGATAATAATATTACACCATAATAATTGGACACCCTTTTAAGGGCCTTTGAGTAGCTGACAAATATTAGTGGGTGGTGACAGCTGGTACTACCATATAGTCTGGGAAAAAGGGGCACAGCTGCAGAACCTGTGCTAGCCTTCCCCAGGAGTGTCTGCATGGTGGTATAAACTCTTCTCAAAGTGTGTGTGTGTGTGTGTGTGTGTGTGTGTGTGTGTGTGTGTGTGTGTGTGTGTGTGTGTGTGTGAGAGCTATTTGGGCAGGGACACAAAGCACTGGTTGGACAGAGAGGGTGCTGGAGGTTTTAGCTTGCCCACTAGGCTGAGATCTGGACCCTATAGCTGTGCCAGTGGAGAGTCTTATTGGGGACCTGGAGAGCAAGGGAGTGACCAGCCCTAGACTGACTGTGATCTCTGTATGCTCTTAAGAGAAATTGTACTTTACTGTGTGTATTTGTTATCCTTTCCTAGTATATGAGACATCCTTCACTGGTGTTAATGGTGAGGATTGGGGCTCCTTTATTGCTGGGCCAGGGCACGGGCATCACATATTAATTGTTTGGCAGTGGTGGGATATCCACACCACATATTAATTGGTTGGCAAATACTAATTGGCTTGTAGTGGTGTGGGTAGAGTGAATTCCTGTAGCTGGAGTACAGTGAGCTTTGAAGGTGTTTTGTACTCTAAATCAGCCATGCCATGAATACTCAAGATTTCAGATCACAATTGTTTTATTTCTTTTATTAGCTTAGTTAGTCAAGGTGAGCAGGCAGCATGCCAGCAGAGGAGTATGAAAAGCTAACAAGGAGCCAGCTGGCAGAGATGTGCCAGGCTAGGGGACTGGAGCATGGACACCTGACTAAGACAGACCTAATTACAGTCTTGGTTACAGCTACATCAGAAAACAGCAACCAGGAGGACAATCAGACTGGCGGTGGAGATATAATACCCTCGGAGAATGGACACCTCAACCTTTCTGCAGAGGACTTAAAATCCATCTGGAGCTAAAGAGACTTGAGTTGGAGGCCAGGCATTTGGAGATAGAAGCAGCTGAGAGACTGAGGAGTCTACAGGCTGAGGAGAATGATAAAATGCTATGCCTGGAAGCTGAGGAAATGGAGTGGCAGAGGAAGCATGAGAGGGAAATACCGACTCTTCACCTGAGTCATGGAGGTAATGGGGAAGGGAGTAACTGGACCTCAGAAGCACAAAAGGTCAGTACATTTCTTCCTCAGTTTAAGGAGGGGGATTATTTTGATAGTTTCATTCATATGTTTGAGAGTGTTTGCAAACAGTATGGTGTTGACCAAAGGCTCTAGGAACATTTCCTGACCCTCTTACTCAATGGTAAAGCTGTAACTGTTTTGTCAAAGATGTCTGACATTACATGTTTTGATTATACTGCTGTTAAAATTCACTTGTAGAATTGTTTAAGCTAACACCTGAAACATATAGGAAAATGTTTTGTGAGCATAGATGCAAGGCAGATGTTAGTGTGTGTAAATATGTTGCTGAACTTAGCACTTATTTCCATAGGTGGGTGAGTGGATGTCAGGTCACTACTTTTGAAGAGCTGGCAGACCTTTTGGTGAGGGAACAAGCCCTTAGCACTTTGCCTAAAGACATGAGGATCTGGTTAGCTGATAGACAATGTGCCACTTCAAATGAGTTGGGAAAGGACCTATACCTGGCAAGCAGGGCAGCCCTGCACAGGAAAGGGACCCCCAGTACTGCTCATGGGTCTAAAGGAACCCATGGTGGGCAGCACAGGCTGCCCCAACAGAATCTGCCAGTAGTAGGGGAAGCCACTAGTCCAGGTACACATTCAGGAGCTAGGGTTAAATGTTTTGAATGCAACCAGTGGGGCCATGTGCCATACAGGTGTGCACAGAGGCAAGGTGGGGAACAAAAGGTGAGGGAGCCAGTAAGTGGAAAAGACAAAATGCCAATAGTAGATTGTCTTGGGACAACAACAGCACCACACTACCACCAGAGGTTATACCCTATTGTAGTGAATGGCAAAGAGGCCATTGCCAAGAGAGACACAGACTCTGGTATAACCATTGTAAAGCCTGCAATGGTTACAGAGAAGCACTACTTGCCTGGGCAGTCTACTCCAGTGAGGACATTAGGAGGGATCCCATTCCAAATACCTTTGGCTATGGTTCACCTTGACTGGGAGGGTGGAAAAGGAAGCCAGCAAGTAGGTGTGTTTGAGGATATACCTGCAGATGTCCTGATAGGAAATTATTTTGATAGTGCAGTACCCTGTGCTTGTGCAGTTACATGCAGTCAGGCGTGGAGACAAGCGGGTAAGTCTGGTAGCCTGGGGAGACCCAGACAGACTACATACTTGCAGCCAGGACTAGTGATGTGGTTACTTCAAGGAGGGAGCTACTCTGTAGCAATGAGACTGAAGGTGAGCCACAGCTGCTTGGGAGTACTGATGGTCCTTTCAACAGAGTGACTGCAAAGGTAGAGGTGAGTAGTAGTAGTACCCAGGCTGACAGTGAGGTACCACTGTCAGAGGATCCCAGACTTCCTGTGGAAGGGGAGCTTGGAAGAGTTACAAGGAGAGAGTTGAGACAGGCTCAGTTCTCAGACCCTACAATGCAAGGCCTGAGGCAGGTAGCTAGGGAGGCATCTGATTCTCAAGGAAAGGGGAAATCTGTATACTAGGGCAAAGGGTTACTATGCAGAGAGTGGACCCCTGAGGGAGGGCTAGAAGGTGAGAGAGTACTGCAGTTGGTAGTGGCTAGAGCCTACCGTCTGGCGCTTCTAGCTATACCCCATGATATTCCCTTTGCAGGTCATATGGGCATAAAAAGTACAAAGAGGCATATTATGCAGAACTTCTATTGGCCTGGAATTTCCAGAGATGTAACAGGGTACTGCAGGACCTGTGAGCAGTGCCAAAAGGTAGGCAAGGTAGGAGACAAAGTGAGAGCTCCTTTGATGACTTTGCCTGTGATTGAGGAGCCATTTCAGAGGGTGGCTATGGATATTGTGGGTCCTCTGAGTACCCCAAGTTCCACAGGGAAAAAGTATATCCTAGTGGTAGTGGATTATGCTACACGATACCCTGAGGCAGTGGCTTTGTCCTCCATTGAGGCAGAGAAGATGGCAAATGCTTTGTTAGAGATTTTCAGCAGGGTAGGTTTCCCAAAAGAAATAGTGACTAAAAGAGGTGCCAATTTCATGTCAGACCTGCTGGCTTGTCTGTGGAAGTCCTGTGGGGGTGAAGCACATGAAGACCACCCCCTACCATCCCCAGACTAATGGTCTTGTTGAGAGTTTAAGCTCTACAATCAGGTCCATGCTACGGGAATTTGCAGATCAGTTTAAGAGGGAGTGGGACAAATATTTGCCCCATCTGTTGTTTGCTTACAGAAAGGTTCCCCAAGAATCCACAGGTTTTTCACCATTTGAGTTGCTGTATTGGCATAGAGTGAGGGGACCTCTAGATTTAATTTGAGATGAGTGAGAAGGTGAGTGCGAGTCTCACAAGGATTCTGTTGTGGCATACATCCTGAACCTCAGGACAAGGCTCAAGGAACTCATGGACTTGGCCCAGGAGATCCTGGCAGAAGCCCAACAGAAAAAGGTGTGGTATGACAGAAATGCTCAAGCTAGAGAGTATGCTGTGGGGCAGCAGGTAATTTTTCTCATTCCTGTCAGACACAACAAGCTGCAAGCAGCTTGGGAGGGACCCTTCAAGGTGATAAGAAATGTAGGTGATGTTAATTACATGGTGGAACTGCTAGGCAGAAGGCAGGGGCACAAATTGTACCATGTTAACATGATGAAACTTAACCATGATAAGGAGGCCATTGTGTTGAGCATTTGCAGTGGATTGCAGGAGGAGTCTAAGGGAGATCTGGGGATTGATCTTCTTAGTGAGGCTCAGGCTGACACCTCAGTGGAAGGGGTAGCAATGTCCCAGCAGCTATTTCCTACCCAGGATTGAGAAATCTGAGCAGTGTTGCAGGAATTTGGGGACATGTTCACTGGGAAACCAGGGTGCACCCACCTGGGGCAGCACCAGGTGGATACAGGACCCCAAATGCCTATAAGGCAGGCCCTTTATAGAGTGCCTGAGAGAGTCAAACAGACTCTGAGGGAGGAGGTACAGGAGATGTTGGAACTAGGGGTGAATCAAGAGTCCAACAGTCCCTGGGCCTCCCCAGTGGTGCTGGTGCCAAAGAAGGATGGCAGCATCAGGATCTGTGTAGATTACAGGAAATTAAATAGTCACACAGAGTCAGATACTTACCCCATGCCTAGGACAGATGAGGCCCTAGAGCAGCTGGGTGGGGCTAAGTATCTTACAACTATTGATCTTACCAAGGGTTACTGGCAGGTGCCCTTGACTCCCAGTGCTAGAGAGAAGTCAGCATCTGTGACTCCTGTTGGCTTGTATGAGTTCACAAAGATGCCCTTTGGGATGAAGAATGCCCCAGCAACTTTCCAGAGGCTGGTAGATCATATCCTAGCATGAGCAGGATGGTTTGCCCTTGCTTACCTAGATGATATTGCCATATACAGCCATTCCTAGCCAGAGCACCTTCAGCATGTCAGGGAGGTGCTGGGCAGACTACAGAGGGCTGGGTTGACCATTAAGCCAAGCAAATGTCAGGTGGGTATGACAGATGTCTCCTACCTAGGACAGAGTGGGGAGTAGTAAGATAAGGCCAGAATCTGCCAAAGTGGAAGCCTTTCAGGCATGGCCTGCACCTGTTAATGAAAAGCAGGTGAGGGAATTTTTAGGGACAGTAGGGTACTAGAGAAAGTTCATCCCCAGTTATAGTACCATAGCTGCTCCCCTCACAGACCTGACAAGAAAGAACAGGCCAGATAAGGTAGTATGGACCCAGCATGTGACCAGGCATTCCAGAAGCTTAAAGTTGCTTTGAGAGGACCCTTTGTGTTAACCAGTCCAGATTATAGCAAATAATTTGTTGTGCAGATCGATGCTTCGAACCATGGGGTGGGGGCTGTACTTAGCCAGATTTATTCAGAGAGAAAGAGTACCCAGTGGTTTATCTCAGTCATAGGCTCCAACCCAGGGAGAAATACTATGCAGCTGTAGAAAATGAATTTCTAGCCATAGTGTGGGCACTGCAGAAACTTCAGCCTTATCTGTATGGAAGGAAATTCACTGTTATGACAGATCACAGCCCCCTAACATGACTAAACAGAGCCAGCCAGCAAAATGCCAAGTTGCTAAGATGGAGCCTGTGGTTGCAAGCATATGATATGTCCATGCAGCACCAAAGTGGGATTAGCAATGCCAATGCAGATGGGTCTCAAAACAGGGAATGGGGTAGGGTATATTCAGATAGACCTAACTCCCTCAAGCAGCGTTTCTCAAGGGTCACTTGAAAAGCTAGCTGGAGTTCTCCAGGGGGGGATATATGTGAAGATTGGGTGAAGATAGATGATGGCTGCCAGCCTAGCCAGATAGAATTTTGTAGATAATTCTGTCATCTGTAAATATTAATGTAAACCACGGGCTTGTTGTCTTAAATGGTAAAAATAGTGTTACATGCGAAACTGAAAAAAATGTAACTACAGTGCACTCTACTGACCAAGTAAAGCATGTTGTGACCCTTTGATGTTAGGACTTGGAGCCAGTGAGTCTAGAGTGATGCATCCTGCCTATTGTTTTAAGGCCTGCCTATTGTTTTAAGGCCAGAGTTAATGGCCAGAATTTGCATGCATAAATGTCCTTTTCTGCTCTTTTTTTGCCCAGAAGTGAATAATGTAAATGTAGTTTCTGGTAGCCTGGTGTAATGTAACACAGGGAAGTGTGAAGAATGATGTAATGTGAACCAGGAATGTGATTTTTAAAACAGAGAGAATCAGAGAGCATTAAGCATTTTTGTCTTGACCATCCAACTCATCCCCACTGTCTTGCTCTATATGTAAGTTTATCTTAGACTTATGTTTTCTCTTAGAAATAGCTAGAAACTAGAAAGATTAGACTAAGTGTTTTTCTGTGATGTCAGAACTCTACTACTGAATTATTTTAAGTATTTCTCTGTGATCTCTGAACTCCTGACTAGCACTGTGTAGTAAAAGTATTGTCTTGTGTTTTGACTATTTGTTATTAAATATTTTTTTAAACCCTTTCAATTGTGGCTGTTTTTTTTAGATATAATTTAAGCTCTTTAGAGTACTTGCATGGCTTTGGTAAAATTGTACAAAGCCACTCCAATAGCTTTAGCCATGGGCTATACTACCAACTGGATAATAATATTGCACAGTAATAATTGGACACCCTTTTAAGGGTCTTTGAGTAGCTGATAAATATTAGTGGGTGGTGACAGCTGGTACTACTGTATAGTCTGGGAAAAAGGGGCACAGCTGGAGAACCTCTGCCAGCCTTCCCCAGGAGTGGCTGTGTGGTGGTATAAACTATTTTCAAAGTTTGTGTGTGTGTGTGTGTGTGTGTGTGTGTGTGTGTGTGTGTGTGTGTGTGTGTGTGTGTGTGTGTGTGTCAGCTATTTGGGCAGGAACACGAAGCCCTGGTTGGACAAAGAGGGTGCTGGAGGTTTTAGCTTGCCCACTAGGCTAAGATCTGGACACTATATCTGTGCCAGTGGGGAGACTTATTGGGGACCTGGAGAGTAAGGGAGCAACCAGCCCCGGACTGACTATGATCTCTGTGTGCTCTTAAGGGAAGCTAAACTTTACTGTGTGTATTTGTTATCCTTTCCTTCTATATGGGATGCTCCTCACTGGTGTTAGTGGTGAGGATTAGGCTCCTTGATTACTGGGCCAGGGCATGGGCATCACAGGTTGGATAGATGGATGGATAGATTTTGCCCTTGCAAACCCAATCAATGACACAAATATAATGTTCTCCCACCACTCCTTGATGGGAAACATATATATATTTTTATTCCATTTAGCTAAAATAATTATTTTATGGCCATGTACAACAACAAATCTACTATGAAATGTTCTTTTTACTGTGCCTCTTTGTGCATTATTAGAACTAATTCCATGGACTACTTGACAGCCGGCCAAGCATACTCTTCAGTTATAGATACTTTACCCTCAAAGGTTTGATTTTAAGCCAACAACTCCAGCAATGAATTTAAGTGGTAATTTGTCCACAGCCTCACCACCAGCATGGACTAATGATTGTATTTCTTTCCTAAGGCTTTTCTGGGAATAAGTATGTTCTGAAAATATTTATATATTTATAAGTATTACCATATTCCTGTGGGAAGCAAATACGTTTTGACTTTTCCAAATTTCTGATCATTAGACAAGGTATATATTTCATCACTTTTTAAAGTTAACCTTAGTACAGTAACTTGTTTTTTTCTAGGAAGTACAAGATGTCATCACTTTCTGTTAAGAAGGTACTATAATGTCAACCATAAAAGCCTGGGACACCCATGGGATTTGCTATTAGCTGCAAAAGTTTTTTAACAGAAAAGAGCTTGCTGATTGCCTTTAAGTAAATGCATTATTCAGGAGCTAGCAACCACTCCTAACTTGCTTTTATAAACCATTTTCTCTAATTTTCACTAAGTTGTTTTCTTTTCCATTCCCCACTTCCATTCTTAAGTATTTGCATTTGAAAAATATTGCTCAAAGCAATATTCACAACTCTGTAGATACTTGTGCAGGGATCTGTTAACCAGGTTCAAGTTGTTGGGTTCTATTTTGCAGCTTTTTGACCTTTACTCTGGATAAAAAACACAGTGGCAATTTTGCTGATGCAAACATGCACTGTTGACAATATGCATGCTATCAATGATTACCTTTCACTGAATCAGGAACTATGACCTGCTTTGTTCCCCTCTAATACCAATTCCCAACCATTTCCCTGATCATGAAATTTACACACTCTGTTCCCAACCCATAATCCTTCCTACCCCATACCCATCCACCTGTCTAATGCCCACATCAACAGCTACTACATATAACTGTTTCCAGTGTATACTGCTGAAACCTTCTCCTCCTAATTATTCAATGATATACGCAACACTTTCTGGCAGCAGTCACTTTCATGCCCACTAGTTACACACTAACATTTTCACTCCAGTCTTCGCAAACAACTACACACACACACACACACACACACACACACACACACACACACACACACACACACACACACACACACAAAATCCAAATAGCTACAACTACTGACAAAATTCTACTGTTTATTTTACTACCTAATCCTACATTCCAACATACCAATATACAAACTGTTATACTACTACATCTTACCTCTACTATTACTACTGTTACAAGTACTACTACTGCTGTTCTTGCTGCTACTACTACCACTGCTACTACTACTAGTATTATTACTACTGCCACTGCTATTATAACTACTAGTTTTACTGCTACTACTGCTACTACTACTGCAATTGCTGCTATTTCTACTACTGCTACTACACGTACTACTACTGCTACTACTACAACTACTACTACTACTGCTGTTCCTCCTACAACTGCTACTACTACTACTACTAGTACTATTACTATTGCCACTATTAGTACAACTATTAGTTTTGCTACTACTACTGCTGCCACTGTTACTACAACATCTAGTTTTACTGCTACTGCTACTACTTCTGCTACTACAACTACTACTACTGCTACTACTGTTACAATTACTACTACTGCTACTACAATTGCTATCACTGCTGCTACTACTGCTATTACTACCTCTGCTACTACAACTGCTACTACTGCTACTACTATTAGAATTACTGCTATTGCTACTACTATCAGTACTGCTACAGCAACAATTACTACTACTGCTACTACAATTACTATTACTGCTGCTACTACTGCTACTGTTACTTTTACTGGTACTATACTACTACTATACCACTAGTACTGCTACTACAACTGTAACTACTACTACCATAATACCTCAATAGCAGGATATATAACCAGTTACACACTTTTACACATACTCAATCAAAACCTATATCACCACCCAACAGTATTCTCTACTCTTATCTTCTCACACATCACTCATTTACTTTACCTCACTTCATTTACTGCCTTGCCTACCCACTCTCCTCACACATCCTGTAACAAACAACAAAAAGCATAAATGTATAACCATTTCAAATACACGCAATCACTAGTCATCATTAAAATCCAATATACAATCCCCTGTACAGATTTACACCCATCATCCTCATACTTCTACTCTTAGGTATGATTAAATTTACTGCAAATCCCACCTTCTGATAACACAAAATCATATATTTCAGATCCAAGTGCCCCCTCTTGTATAAGTTCACGGACTTTTGCTACACACAGTTAGCTTACCACATTTTATCACTTCATGTATTTGTTTTTACATTTTTTCATTTCTTTTTACATTTTCCCCTTAAATCTCAATTAAAGCCCCTTGCAGTTAAAATTTGCATGTTAAATATCACATAGTGTAATATTTGATTGGACAGAATCTCCCTTTCCTTGCTAGCTATATGTACATATAATTTTATAATTCTATAAAAGTATTCTACCACATATTCACAACAGTTAACCTGCCCCTTCCCTACCAATTTTACATCTAGCATTTTCAGTTTTTATGTAACACTGCCACTCCAGAGCAACACTCACTTTTTAAGTTCCATATTATATCTCCACCCTACAATTCTGCAGTTTTCAGTCTTTTTTCATTTGCCAGTAACCTTTCATCCTCTAACAAAATAACATCCACACCACATTTAGAACACCAGTATCCCTCTTCTTCTTACAGTGTTAATAATATTGTTCACATATACTAAAATATTATAAAGTTGTTCTTCAATCTTTTGAGTTTAAGAGAAATATATTTTAAATTTGTTTTCTTATTTTTATTCTTTCCCCAGTTAAATACTTTTGCTTGGTTTATGCACAAATAATCCTTACTCCTCATAATCAGATTTCTCAGTGGCTAAACCTTCAGAAAATATTAGTATTTATCCCTTTCCTTGATCTCTTTTCCTGTATTCATTCTCTCTCTCCTGATTTTTCCTGAATCCCTGTAAACATTTTTTTCTTCTTTTACAGTATTGTCTTCACCTATTTCACCTTCTTCCCAGCCATTTGTTGTCCTTCCTTGTGTATGTTTTCTTTTCTTTCCTTTCTTTTTCATTATTTCGGTGTTTGCTCTTGAAAATCCATCAAACATTTCCCCTTTTTTACACAGCCTGCATTCAGCCACACACTTTCTATCTGTATGTCCTTTTTCCTCACATTGGTCACATTGTGCTTTGTCACATTCATTAATTAAATAAGAACATTTTCCACAAAAGAAACATGATTTAGGCTGGCCAGTATATCTTAATATCCTTCTATGACCACCCACAAAACATTTGGCAAATGTTTTACAATGTTTTTTTTTCCCATTTCAAAACATTGTCTACCCTCCACCCTCCATTTCATAAGTTTCTAAGTTTCTCACATCTCTAACTTTCATAATATCATCAACAGTTTCATACACACCCTGCCTGCATTTTTAACATTGTATTCTTCTAGTTCAATGGTTGTAAACTGCAAAGTGACTTATTTTTACATTTAAGTATCTACCAGAAAACAAACAATTGTTCCATGGGTAAAAGTCTTCCTTGCTGTTACACAGTTCCAGAAATTTCATCATCAGTCCATCAATTTCAAATGTTAAGTCACACAATGTCTCTGTCCCAATATGTGCAAAATACCAAATTTCTTGAGCTTTAAAACCCAGACCAGTTACCAAATTGTCCAATTCATAATATGTCATTTACATTTTTGTTCCTATTCTCACAGTTGGTCTTGTCTTCTTTTAAAAACAGTTTTACTTGCAGTTTGTTGCTAGATAAGTTTCAACTGCTGCATTCTGTGCTGCCATGTCACCTGGTTCCTTTTCCACATTATCATCCTCTGCAGTTCTTGAAAAGTCATCTATCATTTCACCCCACGAAGCAGCAGAAGTGTCATCTAGATCATCCTGCTCAGTTATTTTTAATACATCACCTGCAAGCAATCCTAACACCAGTTATGTTATCTGTATCTCTTCAACAGACTTGCTTACTTCCTTCTCCATGTTGAAAGTTAAAAACTGATCATTTGTAACATTTACCACACAGGAATCTTTATTTACACTCTGGATGTCCATCTTGAAATTTCTTTATCCAGATTCTAGCTTTCCACCTCCAAATTCTCCATAGCATTTCTCTCCTCCTCCATGCTGCTGCTCCTCTTAACTCTTCCTTGCTGCTGTGTGAGCTCTCTGGCTCCATCTAGCAGCTACAGAGAGCAGGGGAAGTTCTCTGATGCCCAGGCCAAATATTCTGTTGTAGTGTAAGCACCAGTTTGGGCCTCCCCTGAATAATGGTCAGTAGCTTAGTGAGACTATTCCACTTAACAAAGTATATACAAATAAATACATTTGACTCTCTCAATGAATGTAGTAATCTCCCAACGGGACTTATCAGTTTCCTATCCCAAACTCCTTCTTTGCTTTAACTACATCAAAAACAATGACTTTGAACCACTACTTCAACAAATATAGATAAACAGTCCTCTAGGATCAGCAACCTACATCCCTGGTTTGTATACTACTGTAGAGATTTAATATGTCCACCCCTTTAGATAACACAATCTATAGCTGACCCCAAACACTAGGCCCTCATTTATACATGACCAGCATCAACAAATGCAAACTTCTTTCATACAAGCAACATGGATTTTGGTCAGGATGCAGCACAATAACAGGACTTAGGACTCTCACAGATGAAATCTTTATAGGCATGAGCAAAGACCAGCTGATTGGTGCTACTTTTACTGACCTCTCTAATCCACTTGATTTAATGGATCCCAAAATTATCTTAAACCAGTTGCTTGTAATACAAAGAAGTTCAGATACCGTTCCTTGCCTCCAGAACTATATGCAAAACTAACACTTTACTGTCAAAATCCAGTCCTTACTATCTTCATCAGGTAATCTCAGAAAAGGTGTCCCACAAGGCTGTATCCTCTCCCCTTCTATTCTCTGTCAATAAATGTCTCCTTGCTCTTCCTTACCTTTATCTATTAATTTATGCGGATTACATGGCTCTATTCTGATCAAATCAGTCTATGGCAGCATCATAAAATGCTGATTTCCTCTGCACTGCACACACATACACACAAATAAATGCTAGTTATCATATGAAAAACAAAAAAATGCTTTTTTTGTACTAAATGGAAACTCCACAAATCTTATTTTTGGACACATACAGGTCACAACAGCACTGTCTTAGAAAGCACTAGCACTTTCAAATTCCTGGCTGGATAGCTTCACTTACCGTCCAGACAAAACCAGGAAAAAGGTTAACTCACCATTATTCTAGGGCAACAAACTGTCCCAGTTAATGTCCAAAGCATCCACATCAGCCATCAGGAAATACTTTCCTTTCTCACTCTCTGTATGAATGAATACCACTGCAAAACCATAGAAAAAGCAAAATGTCTCCTGCTTATGCAAATAGCTGATTTCCTATTAGGCTCTCAACTATTCAAACTTAAATACAACCAAATGTTCTTCCCCATCAGCAGTTAAACTACAACAACAACTCCTATCCTACAGCCTAAAGAATCATGACCATTCATCTCCCTTAATACTAGTCCCAAAAAACATTCTTATCCCCAGGCTCTGGAACTGTATTCCCTTCTATCTCAAAGAAGTATCATCATACTCAGTCTTTTTAACAACTAAAAACTCATCTTCTGAAACTTGCTAAATGCCAGCATTATTTCCCTGGCCACATTACCTAAGCACATCATATTCTCTCATTGTCTAAAAACTTTCAAACTCTTTAAGTTTTTCTAATTGTATACCACACTTACCTTAGTATTTGACTCTTTTTATATAGTATGTATAGCTCGTCCATTCTGTATAAGCTGATTTCACCTTCATGCAACTGTACAATATAAATAATTGCTCATGCAATGTACTCAACTATATTTACATTGTTGTGCACATTATAGTGCAGTAACAGTTTGTATGTATTCTGTACTTTAATTTTACTGTTGTGCTTTCTCTGAGCTGTGACTGAAATTGGTCCTTTGTAATCAATGCCCAGTCCCAGTTGACAAGTTAAAAAAAATAGTTTCTAGAGAAAAGCTTTACCTGACCATGATTAACACATTTCTACTGCTGTAAGCTGTATTAGTATGTTTTGCTCTTTACACACAAATGTCCAAAAAGAAAGAAAAAAAAAACACAAGTAATACTCTCTGCATCTCCACAATTCATTTGCCAATCTTCAAACAAAGCAAGTTAGTCGATTACATCACTCTGTAACAGACCCTATTTAGTGCCCTGTATACATGGAAAAAAGCCAATTAGAAAGGATTTCTATAACACTTCATTTGTGAAATTACCATGAGTAATGCCCCATGTTGCTTATGTGCCAGTCAACCATACCAAAATTAATACTTTCTTATAATGCATAGTAGTTTATTTGAGATCCCTTACTAATGAGTGGTATAGAGATGATACATTGTAGAATCAACTCAATACATATGAATGCAACTACTAGAATAGCACACAATCACAAGATGAAGCTGATAAAAAGCAGAACATAACAAAACAAGCAAGCGTGTGTACAGTATATGAAACACCATGGGCATACCAGATCAGCATTAAGACTACACCACAATGTACTCTCATGCTCTGACTGTGGTGACATTCTGTCACACTGACAAACCTAAACAGACTGTACATTTCATATGATCACATCCACAATCATACAGTATTTCTATTAATGCAGAATTATATTCTGTAATGTATAATACCTCTCTAAATGTGATATGGAATGCATCAAATGTCAGTGTACCACTTTGTTCATCATCATCTATATCATGGATATGTCTTAACTAAATTACTGACTTAAGTCTAGAAACTTGTAATAGTACTTTGTAGTGCATCACCCAGCAAACATCTATACATATTACAATTAACAACTATACAGTGCTAATTACACCCAGAAGAAACACTTTCATAAACACTAATTCTGAATAAATTACAAAGCATAACATAACCACTTTCTGTGAATTTACTGAATAGTCAGGTTGTGCTATGAAAGCCTTATCTAGCATAATATATGCTGGTCACAGTGTTAATATAGGGCCTGCACCCTTCATTCCTGAGATATGTGTCATGCATTAGCAAGTATGCCCATTAAAACAACATGCCTCATTCTCATTTCTGTTCTAAAAGCACGCGTGCACGTGATCTTTGTAACTCACAACTACTATGCCTTGTATTGACAGTCAGGAAATCCTTCTAAAGTGCATTATGAAGTACTTGCCCAAATTATACTGAGGAGTTTCTTGGTAAAATGTTTGTGTCATAATAAGGAATACTATAAAATTACATAAAACTAAAATGCAGTTGAAGACAACTGTGTGCAACTACATAACTTGGGAACCAGTACAGTACACATTGCTCTCTCATTTGCCATATCACTGATCATGTTCAATTTCCAAGAAAATTGCACTAATTTAAGGAGAAATGCTTCACAATCCTCAACACAAATAATACAAATCAGACAACAGTCATAATGAAGGCTAAAGAACACATTGGTCAAAGTATTCGTTGAGACTTCTTGCATACATTATGACAAAATATACTTGGAAAGACACTGACAAGTGCACTGGGCAGATGACAGCACAAGAAAATGTTACAAGAACAAGGCATTGGGGGCAAAAATCTACTGAGGGAAAAGTAATAGAATGGGAAGACACCAAGAAGTTATTTGGACTGCAGGTTAAAGATTGCCTTCCCTATCAAGGAACAATATCAGAGTATAGGCAAAGAGAAAGAAATAGGGAGTGATGGGGTGGTCCTAAATGAAAGACCATCCCTGGTAGAGTTTTTAGTAGAATCTAGAACAGAAGCTGCCTTTAAATAAGGAATAATTAGTAGGGCATATACAATATTGCATGATGACTATAAGAACCAATTAGAGGAGGTGAGAAAGGATTGGGAATAGAGAATGGATAAGCAATTCACAAATAATTAATGGAATGGAATATGTATGTCTCCCAAATATGCAACAAAGTCCAGAAGATTTAGTATCTTTGCTTGGAAGTGTTTACATAAGTATTTTACACCCCAAGTAGACTCCAAATAATTTTTCCTCAGGTGAATAGGAGGTGTAATGGAGAAGAAAGAGATAACTGAGAACATAGTTTTTTGGGAGTGTAGTAAGTTGGCAGACTTTAAAGATTCCTTGTAGACTGCTCTGTCAGAACTACTGGGTGAACAAATTGGTGTAACTAAGGAAAGGATTTTTTTTAGCTATAATACAGAATCTGAATTGCCTAGATATAGTAAGGCCTTGTTGAGACTAATTGTGGTGGCTATCAAAAAAAGTAGTTACTAGAAAATGGAAATCAAAGTCTAAACCAACTTTACTAGAAGATGCAAGTATAGTAACAGAGATAAAACAACTGAAATTGGGAGCTTTACAAAAGGACAGGAGCAAATTACCTATGAAAAAATGGGAATTGTGGGAACAATACATGCAGAAGGAACACAGTTTAAAAGAAGGCAGGATTTGAATGAGCTATGAAATGTTTGACTGACAATGACTGGATAGACTATAAGTGATGTGTTTGCAACCAAAACGGTGTCAGCGTGGTTTGTTTTCATATAAATAAATGTAAGAGTCCCTATGTCATACATGATAATTTAATAAAGATGTTTCTTGTTTAATAATAATATTAAGGCACTGTTACACAGTTTTAAGAAAGCCTTAACAACAATAATATATACCTTCATCTAAAAATTATCACCAAAGTGAAGCATTAGTCTATTACCACAGATTTATCACCTTTTCCTGGTGATATTTGTCATCATGCATTTATATGCTTATTTATTTATTTACTTATTTATTTGTTTGTTTCTATTTGTTATTTGGGATAGAACACTGATCACAATGGCCCATTTCCAGGGTCATTTCAAAGATAAACAGCATACAATCATTAGAACAGAGACTACAGAAGAAAGGAAGTAACATGCTGAGATATTTTATGAATACTTGAAACAAGGAGTGCAAAACTGAAAGATACATAAAAAGAAGAAGAATATACAAACAATAGTTTACATAGTTAAATTTCAGAGAAACAACAGCCTTATTTTAACAGCACGTATAATGTTGCTATATTCCACTGCACCATTAGCTATATACAATATTTACAGGAAGAAGTAGAAGGAATAAGGTATGCAAGAAAAAAGGGTAGACAAGGAATAGGATGGGGAGAGAAGGATGGGTAACAAATGATTAGAGACTAAAATAGGATCACTGGATGGAGGTGAGGGAAAGAAATGTTATTGTTCTACAGGTTCAGCTGCCTTAACTGTCTGATTCAGAGATATGCAAAGGAGTTGCTAAGGAGTTATTGCATCAAGAAGTTCTTGCACACCGCTTTGTTGCTAGTTTGCTCTATAATGCTACTGTTGCACACACCACAGTGCTGTTAGTGTTATGGGCCTGACCTTATTGAATACCCCAACATTTCTACCACAAATGACAAGAGCATATATTACAACTGAAATGTAAAAGATATTTGAGTGACAATGCTATCTGCTGCTCGTAAACAGTCATTATCAATGAAGAGCCCTTGTTATAACCAAAGTATCATCCTGTTTTGCAATTAAGCAATAACCGATTAGTGGGTATGGGTATATTGAAGATTTACCTACAGCTGGTAAGGTTTGATCATGAGACTGAAGCCTGAGTGATTAAACAAAGCCAACTGTGGGTAAATCTTCACTATATCCACACCCACAAGTCACTTATTGCTATTATGCAATCACATTATTTAAGAAAGAAATAATGTCTTCATATAACAGTGTTGTGGCATCCCTCTGCATTGTTCCTGCATTCTTCCGCATTTGTTGATGTACTATGAATATGTATGGGATTTACATTCCCACACTTGCAGAGTACATCAGTACTGTGGAAAGCAAGCAACAGAGAAAGGAATATCTTGGTTGCTTTTTTTAATTATAAAATCTGGACAGTTTACAGGTACAAGAGTACAGGGCTGAAGTACAAGGGCAACCAGGTACATTTCTTTAATTCTGCAAAACATACCTGGGTTTCCTTGTATTTGCTCTGCCTTCCATATGTACCTCTTAACCTCTTAGCTCAAGAAATGTTGTCAAAGCCATAAATAAAGGGGTGGGGACGAAGGCTCCAAAACTGGGACTGATTGTAAATGTTGGTTTTATAAACATAGAAATCTGCTAGAATAGTAAGATTTGTGTTATTGTGCATTGTCTGAAAGATGTGAAGTCTGAAACTGAAATGCGTGTCATTATTTAGCGACTTCATTCCTCAGTGATTTGTCAGAAAACCACAAATTTTATGAGGAACAGACCAAAAATATGAGGCAAAAATCTAGGTAGTTAAGACGTATGCCTCTGTACTATATACTAATAGAAAAAAGTCTGACCATTCAATGGTGCTTCAGCGACTGGAATTTTTTTCTATTGGTATGTGCTCAATTTACAATGGGCATGCTGATTTGGTTGACCAATCAGCATGCAAGTTTTTGAATACTAACAAGCTATCATTGTATAATCACTGATAACCAATAGTTCTTCTGAACTGGAAGCATTAGAAATGAAAATTTAAATAGAGCTTGGCTGAAGCTTGAGCCTTATAGAACCCTGTGGCTTCTTATGTTCTAATCCGAATATAGCAAATAAACTCTCTATTGTCTGTTTTGTAGATGCCCTGAACACCACTTGATTAGAAAAGGGTTAACTCCCTTTACATATGTTGTATATGATTGCACAACAAAGAATGGTGCAAGAATCCTTTTTATAGTTCCAGAAAAAAATGCTTTCGTGGGAATACCTTTATATGGTTTAAACTGAGTGGCTCATGGAATTCTACAAGGCCTTTTAAGAATAATCTTGTGCTCATTAGGCCATGCTTTTAATTTAAATCTGGAGTATATTTATAGCAATCAGCAATTGCAGTAGACACCAGTTGATATTAGACGTGTCATGGGTCTTCTAACACAGTATTCAGAAAACTTTGCTCTATTGTGGTGAGTGATTTATGTGACAAATTGCAATGCTCAGGATGTGTGCAATTCAGAGACACAGCACGAGTGGTAAAAAGTTCCTGGGCTGGCTGCTCTGTATGCTAATGGACATATAATCAAATGGTAATGAACAGAGTTATGAAAATGGGCAGCTCTGCGTATGCTAATAAGACAAAACAAGATGGAAGAGCAATTCATAAACATATAAATACTGCATCAAGTAACTGCAGTACTTATGATAATGAACACTTCCAAATTTCTGTGTCCATGCTAAGTAGTTGGGAAAAAATGTTAGAGGTTATCACCACATTAATAAATGTGTAACTGTAAGAAGTTCTTACTGCCACTATGAGCCACAATGGTGCAAACCATTGCCCCCAGAATTGTTGTGTCACCCAACCAAACATAACATTTCATGGACTTCAGAACACTGACATTGTGACATGTGGATAGGGAGATCATGAAACACATTATGAGCATGTCAGCCTTATCTGTAACCAAATGGGAGCTGTTGAGTATGTATCCTGTTGGATATGAAGGTATGTGTGGCTTGATATATACATATATATATATATATATATTATCGGGCAAGTGTGATTTGGGGAAAAATAGCAGTACTTTTTTTTTTTTAAGGTTCAGTAGTAGCTGGGCATCATGAAGCCATTTCTCAACTGAAAAAGCTCCTTGTGTGATATGGAAGAGTTGAGGTAAGTTATCAGATGCACATATAAGTGCAAAATCATCAACATATTGTATAAACAAGGCTGGACCTATAGACCTCTAGAAGTCATTGATAAAGCTATTAAAGAGGAGGAGATCAGGAATAGAGTCTTGGGTACACCAGTGGAAACTTGCAGGTATGGAAAGAGAGCATTCTGCTGTTTCTTTACAGACTGGAGCCTGTCAGTTAAATAGCTATTGAACCACAGTAATGAAGAAGTGGACAGTCCAAGTTGATATAGTTTATACAGGAGTGTATGGTGGTACACTGTACTGGAAGCTTTTGACAGGTCAAGGAATAAGGGAGAAATACGTTTGCTCGACCTCCTGTGTTTTTATGGTGTTAGTAAATGATAGGAAGGTAGTAGTTGTACTGTGTGTCAGGTGGAAGCTATACTGGGTGGATGTTGAGAGCCATCCTTGTAGAAAACAGTGTAGGATTTGCTTATGAATACATCTTTCAGGAATTTTTGAGATAGGTGATAATATTGCAATAGGCCAAAAGTTAGAGGCATCAGCCAAGATGCCACCTTTATGAAGAGGGTTCCTATAGTTTTTTATCCATAGTGAGGGCACAGAGGATTCATATAGTGATATGTTGATAAAAAGACTGGGTATGTTATGACATTGGCCACTGTCTTTAGGTTTTCAGGTGGAGCGAGGTTTGAATTTAAGTCCTAGGTGGAAGTTTCTAGCAATGGTTATAGAAAGTAAATTAGGTTCAGGTGGGGATGCTGTGGGGTGTTGTAAAGGAAGTGGTAATGTGTATGATGTATGGAGAATGTCAGTTTCGATCTAACTTGTTGTTTGCTGAATTACAAGGACTGGACATTATTGAGGGGGTGGTAGAAGCACTAGATGATGTGAAGAAATTTAGTTAGGGTGGTAATGCTTTCTATGAAATAGGTATTGAATAAGGTCACAATTTCTAGTTGAGAGCTATTATGAGAATGATTGGGTTGCTTATTTTAGCCCAGCTGTAACAAGTTATGTGTGATGTTCAGAATTCTTTTGGGTCATTTTTATGTTGAATTTGGAGATGGCCATAATATATATATATTTTTTTTTATCTAGGTTCACTTGCTTTTTACTGACATTGAGCAATTCTCTATAGAGTGACAGGTTACCAGAAGTTTTATGCTTAAGCCATTCTTTCCAAGCTTTGTGTCAGCTAGACAATGTAGTTTTTGTTTGGAAATTGAACTGTAGTGTGTTTTTAATCTTTGCTTTGTTTTGTAGTCGAGCGTGGCTGTTTAAGGTATTTAAGAATAAGGTATTAAAGTATTGACTGCCTCATCAAGTAGAAGAGTTTTTAGGACAGACCAGTTAAAGGCTTTCAATGTATTGATGGAGTCTATATTGAATTTAGTAAGGTTTTGGGCTATTTTAAGTTGGTGAGTATTAGGTTGGTGGGTGGTATTTCTACAGTTATAAGGAAATGACCCATGAGAAGTGACCAGGATGTCTTAGACTGCATCCACAGTGAAATAAAGGCCTCGCCTGGGGATCTGGGAAGGAGGTATATGAATTGCAAAGGGTATCAGTCCAAAAACTGCCAGATGGTCTGTAATGGCCATGGCATCATCTACACTGAATATGCATGTGACTCAAGTAATAATCAAAACTCACACTCCTATGATCTGTGCCAATGTTTTGTGAGGGGATAACATCCCACAGGGACATCTTGGTGATGCCAGATATGCCTTACAACCTTGGATTATGACACCCATCAGAAATCCACAGAGTGAAACAGATCAGGGGAACAACTATACCCAATCGCAAATAAGGGGCACAATTGTGTGTGTGTGTATGTGTGTGTGTGTGTGTGTGTGTGTGTGTGTGTGTGTGTGTGTGTGTGTGTGTGTGTGTGTGTGTTAGGATTGTAAAAGTTATGTTTTGATTGTCTAGATTCATCTGATGGTGCCCTGCACAATGATACTGGCATGTGTGCAAAATTATTTTTAGTATGTGCAATGTTACACAATATGGAACGTAGGAGGCAGTTCCAGCCATGGAGGCAGTGTGCAATGTTTCACAATGTCAAACTTAGGAGGCAGTTCCAGCCATTGTGGCAGTGTGCAGTGTTACACAATATCAAACTTAGGAGGGCAATTCCAGCCCTGGAGGCAGTGTGCAATGTTGTACAATGTCAAACTTAGGAGGCAGTTCCAGCCATGGAGGGAGTGTGCAATGTTACACAATATCAAACTTAGGAGGCATTTCCAGCCATTGTAGCAGTGTGCAGTGTTACACAATATCAAACTCAGGAGTCAGTTCTGGCTATGGCAGTAGTTGCAGTAGAAACAGTCCTTAGCAGATCAAAAGGTGGACATTGAACAAGATAATGTGTCAGTAGTGAAGCTAGCAGCAGAGGATGATCATGCAAGATGGAAGCAGGTGCAGTATGTTGTGCTACTAACAAAGGGACAGTGTCTTGCACACAGGTTTGGTCCATAGTAAAGCAAAGCAGAGCAGATACAATACAGTAAAAGTGATGCATGCAAAGCCAGCATCAGGCTGTTCTTACCTTTGCATAGTGTTGCACAATTTTGAGATATAGACACTTGTACTTTAGAAATTAATTTGGGGATTTTGTTACATCTATAAAATATGTGTGTGTCTTTTCACATGATAAATATATATGTGCAGCTATTTCCCTTTTGTATTATACTTTAGTATGATAAGATTATCTGCACCTGTAAGTTTACAGATATCTTTATCTCTTCAGGTCCAACACCGTTGCACTTATTTATTTAGAGATTTAGTCATAATAATGTGGAATGAGTGACTAAATTAAGAGTATTTAATGGGTAATTTACCCTACTTTTACATAAATAGGTATGTAATATGCTATTTGATGAATTATTTAATATTTGTGATTAATAGAAGAGGATTATTAAACATTTATGTAGTAAAGGGGGAATAACTTTAAATGGAACAATATATAAATAAATGAATAGTCTTTTATTATGTTGACCTATATATAATATTATATTAATTATTTTTTTATTTTTTATTTTTTATTTTACATTTGTTGACCGGGAAAGTCTGACTGGATATATGTCCATTTTCAGTGGAGGCCCGGGAAGAAATGCTCCAAATACAGTAATGAAATTTTGAAAACATAGTTAAAAAGGATTTTTGACTATTAAGACTCAACTTAAACTTTAAACATAATTAATATACATATTTTTTACAAGTACAGTTATAGAGAATAACATAACACAGAGAGTCACAGTAGCTTTTCACTAGTCTTTTAATGAATATTTAAGTGTTGGCAGGTAGACTGGTAATATAGTAGTTTGTCTATTCGATAGGCAAACTAGAAACTTTGGTATCCATGATAGGTTGTGTTTTATTAGCAATATATATGGTTATAGTTGTAGACTTGTCTTTGTTTTTGTTATTTATGAGTTTTAGTCATTAAGTTTGTAAAAAAGAAGAATTCAAAAACCACTGCCCTCCTTTGAGGATGCAGACAACTATGTTGAACAGTACACTACTGCACAATGGTACCTCCTATACCGAGCCAACAGATATTGCAAATATACTGGCAGACAGATTCAGTGCTAACTTTACCACAGCCCCCCCAAAAGACCAATCACAATACCAGTAGATTGCCAGGCACCCAGTATTACTGCTGCACAGGTTGAAACAGTACTGTCCAAGGCCAAGAATACAGCTACTATGGGACCTGACAGTATCCTTGACTGTGTTCTACATGAACTAAAGGGTGAACTGGCACTTCACCTGTGTGCCCTGTTCAATCACAGCCTCAGCTCAGGCTTTGTCCATTCCAAATGGTTCACTGCTACAGTCATCCCTCTCCACAAAGGCGGAGCGACTACAGACCCTGGGAACTATCACCCCATTAGCCGGAGTCTGATATGCAAAGTTATGGAACGCATCATCATGGACCTAATAAACAAGGATATAGGGAATCTCCAAACTCTGGATCCTACACAGTTTGGTTTTGTGAAGGGTAGATTATGCCTGCTCAACTTGGTCGACTTCTTTGAGTCAGTCACCAGAGCTGTGGATGTAGGTAAGGTGGTTCATACAGCCTACCTTGATCTGGCCAAGGCCTTTGATACCATTCCCCACTCAGGAATCATAGAAAAACGTACTTAGCTAGGCGTCAACCCCTATATCACTAGGTGGGTTACAAACTGGCTCACAGATATAACCCACAGTGTGAAAGTAGCTGATCCAAGTCAGATTGCTGACCAGTCACGAGTGGAGTCCCACAGGGTTCGGTCCTGGGTCCTCTCCTGTTTGGTATCTGCTTCTCTGAAGTCCAAGCCAACACGAAGGGACTCTGGCTGACAAAGTTTGCAGATGACTGCAAGATAATTGGCTCCCCAAATGATGGTGACATCCTACAGAAAGGACTCAATGAGACTAATGACTGGTGTCAAAACCATGGCCTTAAGCTCAACGCCAAAAAATGTGTCTTCATCCCCTTTGGGAAAAACTCGGTTCCCTTGAATTACCACATTGATGGTAGTCCACTGAATACAGAAGGTGTTATAAGAGATCTGGGGACACAGGTTGACAGCAATCTCTGTTTTGACCACCACGTTGCCACTGTGGTCAGAAAGTCCTTCTATGTGGCACATCTCATTACTAAGGGTTTTGCATCCAGGAAGAAAGATGTCATTGTCTCCCTCTACTCTTCCCTCATTAGGCCAATAATCAAGTACAATGCCCCATTTGGCATGTACCTCACTAGACACCTATAACAACTGGAGAGGCCACAAAAGTACCTCACAAAGAGGATCCTAAGCCTTAAACACTTGTCCTATATGGACAGACTCAAAAAACTCCAACTATCCTCTGTCTCATATCACCTACTTAGAGGCGATCTCTGCTTGACTTACAAAGCCATGTCTGACCCAGATCTGTTAGAAATGCTACATCTAAAGAAATCCTAATCCCTCTGCACCACATGCTCCAGAGACCTCAACCTCATTACCACAATCAACAGAACATGCTGGAGGGACAGGTTCATAACCCAGACACTGCCCATGCTATAGAATAGACTTCCCATACATGTCAAGCAGAGCACCTCACTGGCCCTTTTCAAGAGAAATCTTGATGAGTGGATGGGAAATATAAATTTCACCCTGGGGATCACTCCAGTGGTTCTACTTGACAGAGGCACTAGGAACTAAGGTTGGGTGGCACAATGTAAACCACCAACGACCAGCAAAAAACGATAGTGAACACGCAGTAATGAAGAAATAATGATTATTTATTTATAATTCCTTCAAATCCAGACCGGTTTTGGCTATTCAGCCTTTATCAATGAATACAATAAAGTTTATTCTGCACCATCTCCAGCAAGAACTAGCTTTGCCATTGAGCACCCTATTCAACCACAGCCTAATTACAGGCTTCATTCCAGCAGAGTGGAAAACTGCCATTGTCATTGCCTTGTACAAAGGTGGTGCTACTACTGACCTTGGAAGCTATCACCCCATTAGCTTGACAAGCCTGATCTGTAAAGCCATGGAACATATTATTATGGATCTCATAAACAAGGATATAGCCAATCTCCAGGCATTTGACCCCACCCAGTTTGGAATTGTCAGGGGCGGATCATACCTGTTGAACCCAGTTGACTTCTTTGAGACTGTCACCAAGGCCTTGGATGAGGGAAAGTCAGTACATACAGCTTACCTTGACTTGGCCAAGGCCTTTGACACAATCCCCCACTCAGGCATCATTGAAAAGTTAACTCAACTTGGCATAAATCCCTATCTCATCAGGTGGGTGGCCAACTGGCTCACCTATCAGACCAACAAGATCAAAATGGGTGCCACCACCTCTAACAGCAAACCTGTCACTACTGGTGATCCTGAGAGATCTGTCCTGGGACCCCTACTGTTTGGCATTTACTTCTCAGAGGTCCAAGCAAAGACAAAGGGCCTGTGGCTGACAAGTTTGAGGATGACTGTAAGTTGGGTGTTGTCTTTTACTCCCCAAATGATGTTTCCAGTCTGCAAGAAGGTCTCAGAACAACAAATGACTGGTACCAAAGTCATGGCCTTAAGTTAAACACAAAAAAATGTATTATCATTCCATTCGGCAAAAACATGGCACCTACTGATTACCACATCAACGGCAACCCTCTTAGCTCACAACCTGTGGTGAGAGACCTGGGTACTCAGGTTGACAGAAATCTCACATTCAACCATCATGTAGTGGCAGTGGTCAGAATAGCCTTTTACATGGTTCATCTCATAAGTAATAGGATTGCATCCAGAAAAAAATGAGGTTATTACCTCTCTGTATTCCTCCCTCATTAGGCCTATAATTGAGTATAATGCCCCGTTTGGTATGTAACTCTCTAAATAGCTGCACCAACTGGAAAGGCCACAGAAATACCTCACAAAGCAAATCCATGGCCTCCAGCACATGTCCTATGGAGACAGGCTGAAATCACTATCACTCTACACAGTAACGTACAGATTACTCAGATGTGATCTGTGTCTCGCCTACAAGGCAATATCAGACCCTGCTCTACTAGAGATGCTCCATATCTGTAAGTCTAACTCCTCAGACATTACCCACTCAAAAGGCCTAAATCTAATATGCGACATCAACAATACCTGCTGGAGAGACAGGTTTGTCTGCTAGAGGCTACCCTATCTCTGGAATAGACTTCCCATACATGTCAAACAGAGTACCTCGCTGACCCTCTTCAAGTGCAACCTTGATGAGTGGATGGGAAACCTAAAATTTGTCCCAGGGGTTTCACCTTTGTCCCTCATTGACAGGGGTGACAAATGCTGACTGAGGTGACTAGGCTTCTAAGGGCCCCAGGGCCATTAGCTTAGTAACTGCCTATGATCCTATGATCTTATGTAGAATGCTAAGATAGTGTTGGAGGAATGCAGTAGAGTCTCTTGTATATAATTAAATTAATATGGTGGATACATGTGTCATATTATCTTTTAAAATAAATCTTTTTAAATACACAGTATGGACAGTTTTAATCTGTTATCTATTAATGTAAATGGATTAAGTCATTGCAACAAAAAGAAAACATTATTGAGATATGTAAATTTAAAAAGAGAAGACATTATATTCTTGCAAGAGATTATCTTGATAGATAAAGATATACAGTACTTAACTCAGGTTGTGAAATGTTATCATCTGCTTCTTTTAACAAAAAGAACAGAGTAATGCTGTGCTTGGTGAAAATCTAATCCTTTAATGGTCCCAAAGGAATGTATACCTTTGTAATAATTAAATATAATGCCAAACTCTATACACAATTTTTTACTGGATCCCTTGAATAAGTACAAGAGTGGCTAAAGATCTTTTAAACTTACTACAAAGTCTTTGGAAGGGTAGTTTAATTTTAGCAGGGATTTTTAACTGACAATCTAGTATAGAATATATAAGTGAACAGAAGAAACTAAAATACTAGCATCAGCTAAAGTACCAAATACATGGATTAGTAATAATAATTTAGTTGATATTTTAGTAAAAGCAGAAGATAAGTCATTGGTCTTCACTCATTATTATTATGCACAAGAGGCACAAACTAGAATTGATTGGATTTATGCCTCTATAGATTTACTGAATAAAGTGAATTATTTTAAAACTATTCCTTGTCCTTTATTTGATCATAATACATTAAGTATTAATACAGAAATAGATATAATAAAATTTTAGATTATTTATAGAATTCCAGTATATATATATATATATATATATATATACATATGTGTGTGTGTGTGTGTGTGTGTGTGTGTGTGTGTGTGTGGGTGTGTACATATATATATATATATATATATATATATATATATATATATATATATATATATATACACACACACACACACACACACACACACACACACACACACACACACACACACACACACACACACATATATATATATATGATGAAATTAGAAAAATGTAAGCTTTACCTTAATTAATAAATCAATAATTTTTAATCTTTGAATGATAATGGTCAGGTTAGTAAATTCATACAATGGGACTCCTTAGAAATGCATATTAAAGATAGAACGGAAAGATGGGCTAGTAATAAAATGAAAGAATGGGATAAAGAGTTGTTAGAAATGCAAGATGAAATACCTAAAGTGAGGTTTGAACAAGAAACAAAGAAATTAGATAATACTGAAGTTATTAAAACATTAATGATAAAATATCAAACAGTTTTAAGGCAAAAAGTGAAGCTAGATTTAGAAAAAAATAAAATTGTAATTACGTGATGACTTCAAAAATCTATATCGATTAGCTAATAGAAGTAAGATGTTAAGTAATAGGGGCACAAGTCAATAATATCCAAAATCTTCAAACTAAAAAGCTTACACTAGATATACAGGACATTCTTAATACATTAAAAAATCATTGAGGATCTTAACAAAGATAACAATAATAACTGTGATTAGTACAAAACTGACAGTTAAAGAAGAATGCTAGTAATAAACTTTATGACCAACAAATACCTTTGTTGAATAAGCCTATTACCCTGATAGAAGTTAAAGAAGCTTTAAAAAGGGGGGAAATGGCAAAGCCCCAGGGTTAGATAGTTTAAGTAGGGAATTATGTAGTCTGCTTCCATTAAATATTTTAGAATTACTGAGTGATATTTTCAGGATAATTCAGAGTGTGAAAATAATTACTCCCTCATGGAAATTTTCTGAAATCTCACCTATACTTAAACAAGGAAAGATAATAAATTTGTTTCATCATAAAAAACATATTTCATTATTAAATGTAGACTATAAAATATTTACTTCCATTTTTGACTATAAGATTAAGGATATAGTAGATAAATTAATAAAGATCAAATAAGATATTTAGTCAATAGATTAATGTATGGTAATATAAAAAGGGTAGTAATTATCTAATATTTAGCAAAAAGAATTAACAGGAAATTGGCCCTAATTAGCTTAGATATCAACAGAGCTTTTGATTCTGTAGATTGGAACTACTTGTTTAAAACTTTAGAAGAGTTTGCATTTCCAGAACAGTTTATTGGAACATTTAAAAAAACCTGTATAGAGACTGCAAAGCATAGGTTCAAATTGTATCTTACATTCCTCAAGGATTCACTTTAAATAAAGGCACAGGAAAAGAATGTGCCTTGTCCCCTTTACTATCTGCATTAATTATTGAACCCTTAGCTAATAGTATAAGAAGCAATGAAAAATGGATGGATTTTCAATTAACAGAGATTGTCAATCAAAATAGAGCTTTTTGCAGATATTTTACTAACTATTGGAGCTTTAAATTATTCAATGAAAGAAATAGACAATGAATTTAAGATATTTCAAAAATTATCACTGCTGAAATTTAATAATAATAAAACTGAAACTTTAGGAATAAAAATTTATCAAGATGTGAATAAGATTATTAATAATAATTTTGAAAAAGTAATTGTTACTTCTTATTAAAAATGGAACTGATGTTTATTTTATTTTTTTACTTTTGAGGATAGGTTAGTACTTATTAAAATGATTGTACTACCCAAGATTTGATATATATATATATATATATATATATATATATATATATATATATATATATATATATTGCATTTAACAGCTTCAATACCTGACAAACACTTTTAAAAAATGTTGCAAAAAGCTAAGAATTGCTTATAGAACACACATAAGATTATTGGAATATTGTAGTATTAGCTTCCCAGATGTAGAATCTTATTTTAATATTGCAAGTTTTAACTCCATTATACTTTGGATAGTCTCAACTTACACTATTCAATGGAAAACCATCCAGGAGCAGATTATACTAAATTCTTATAAGTTTATTACATATGAATTAAAAATACACAATACTACTTTCATCTGGTTAACAAAATTTACCTTAGAAGGAAATTCATTTCATTCTTAGACTCTGTGTATATGAAATCACTTCTTAAAACAGTTAAGAAATATATTTTTAAAACTACATTAATATCTGAATGGAAATGTTTGTGGTTTCCCCTTGCATATACCTCTAGATTTAAGGAAACTCAAAACAAAGGTAAATTAATTTATTAAAAAATAATGTATTAGTGTTATGGTCTGATTGTTTTGAAAAGGGAAAAGATAAGGTGGCAGAATATTTAATGAAAGAATATAAGTTGGATGAATCTGCTAACCATTTAATATATCCATCAGTAAGAAATCAAACTTATCTGTGGATAATTTGAGTGAAGAGTAACAGAACACTATTCCACCATTATATGAATATATGTACACCATTATCAAAGGTAGAGTGACCTACAAACAAAGCTTGTCCAAGTTGTATAAGTTAATTATAAATAATAGCAATAATTTGGATACAGAAGTATGAACTTTTTAGATAGTAGTGGATTGAGTGACTCAATAGATGGTAAGAATAAAATGTTGTTACTTAAATCAGTTAGTCAAATATCTTCACATTTATACTGGAAAGTTTTATGTGGAAATATATGCATAGAATGTGTATTGATCCCTATAAAATCTCTAAGTTTAGGAAAATCACTTCTTCAGTTGTTGAAGATGTAGTAAAGATGTAAAAGCTGATTGGGTACACATATTTATGGACCGTGAAAAATTAAATGTATACCTGGAAGAGATAAGTATGTTACAATCTGATCATTTTTCTTTAACTAGATCAATAATAGTAATGAAAGTTTCACTTCCTGCATCTGTAAAAGCCAAAGAGCAACAATGTTTTGGATTCTCTTGGCAGTTGCTAGAAAAGTTGTTACAAAAAATTGGAAATTTAACTCAGTTTCTACGTTCAAAGAATTTTTAAATTTAGCAACAATACTATGTAAAACCGAAAAAGAAGCGATCAGAATAAGATCTATAAATCTTACTACGACTTTTATTGGTTGTGATAATTTTGAAATGCTGCAATTGAAATACCAAGACTCCTAATGTGTTAATTGTAAAACATTACCTTGATGATTTAATGTATTTCTATCATTGTATAACAATATGTCATGTTGAATTTCTTCTTTTCTATGAATATATTTTAAATATGTTAAATTTATAAAAAAAATTCTTTAAAAAGTCAGTTTTAGGGCTAGAAGTGTTTGAAAATCAAAGATTCAGATATCATAACTTGTAGAAATTGTCATTCAGTTGGATTTCCTAATGTTCCTTTATTACTCATATTAGGCAGCCTTCTTATCTTGACCAGTAAGTAATTGGTGAAGAGTAGTTATGGCTACTTTTGCACAGGAATACCTCTACATCCCTGGGGCATGTCCAGTAGATATTGTTAATGCACAATGAAGCTTTGTGCCAGTCTCCAGCATGGTATGGTGAAACCTCATGGAGGTGGCACTGCCTCTGACAGAGGACAGAAACTCCTCTGTCTCCATCAGAAATGGCTTGACTGACCCCCCCTCAACCTGTTGACCTACACTTCCATGCCAGGTGGAAGCTCCTGTTTTAGCAGAAGAAATGTCAGTGGTCACTAACAGCATTAATGCCCACCACCATATCTATTCAGGTAGTTTCAGCTGGCACCATCATGTCCAAACAGTCATTGACCATGGAGAAGGAGGACTTAGATTAGCACTTCATTCCCTCTCTCAGAGAATATTGTTTTCTGGGTAGATTTATTCCAGTGTCCCCAGAGTTTATCTGCTTAATAATTTTCTTAGGCATTGTTTTAGGTATGGAAAACAGTAATATTAGCAAGGTGTTTTTCAGTGACCCAGTAAACTACGTACAATTCTGTCACCCCCCCCCTTACCCATGCGCTATTCTGCTGGTGTGTCACACAGTCATATTTGTCTACCTAGAAGTTTACCCAGTGTCAGCCATATAAGAATATGAATGAAATGTCCCTCACACCATGGCAGCCTTAACATTCCCACTCACAAGACAACATGACTGTTTCCTCTCATTGCTAAAAATATTTTTGCACATGTGGTATATGTATAAGTATAGCACAGGAAAGTAGTTTTGCATAGTATAATGTCAGCCTGAAAGTGTTCACATGCACTGCGAATATTTGCTGAAGGGTTGGCTTCCCAATGAACTTAAAAATCTGTTGGCATGGATAGTCCACTGGATTCAAAACATCCTTTTTTATTGCATGTTATGATCTTAGCTGCTAAGAAATCCATATCTAGACACTTGCAGCTGCTTTATACTGTTTTTCAGGTAGAGCAATGGACAGCACAGAGAATGGGTAAAGACGATTCATTTACAAATAGGTGGTCTCCCTGCTTGGCATTGCTCATTGACATATACAGGTCTAACACAGATGCTTGATCATGTTTGAATATGCATAGCTGCCCCATAGCCTCTATTACATGCCTGTTTGTCTTCAAGTCTGTCTGCTAAACTACTACAGTCAAACCAAGGTCCTACTTTTCTACCCCATATCACATTTAACACAGCCTAACTATGTTAGACTCTTAGCTTTTATGTTATGTTAGGAAAAAAGATTATTTTGGGCTTCTTAACTCAGTGCAGCCGCGTGACACCTCCAAGTACTTGTGCAGTTATATTAAATTCATGTTTTTCTAAATATTTCAACAACCAAGTAGCACAGGAAGAACCTCAAATAAAAGCAATAAACTGGATGAACATGATGATAGCATGTGTTTCACTTGAGTAGTTGCTGAGATGTTGTAAGCTGTTTACAATTTATTACAAACTTAATAGTTACTGTGTTTACTGTGACTTATAACATCCTGATTAAGACCTAGAACCTAAAGAATACTACCATTAAAAAAGTAGTTTGAAATTTACTTTTTTTAGTAACCTATGATTCCAGAGATATGAACATTTGCTTGAAATGTGAGGATATCATTTTATTCTATCAAAAAACTTAGGCCCCGCCCATTGCCAATTATAGTGCAAACTTCCACACCTCCATTGGATGGAATGAGTTAAGTATACTTAAGAAGCAGGAGATGTTCACGTAACATAAAATAAAATAAAACAAACATAAAATATAATATTTCTTAAGATAAAATACTTTTCACACTATTGTTTTATTTTCTTCCTAATCTATCTAAATTTTTATATCAGATCACTTTAACAATGCAATGTATAGGTTTTCACAACTATTTTAAAAAATGTTGCTGATTATGTATTTACTATCATTTGAATGTTGTGTGCATTGTCAGATGATTGGAATCTTAATAGGTAAACTGTTGCATTGGTGTTATATTTAATTTATTGCATGCAATGATTTATTCTATTTAAGTTATAAATAAACATATTCAAAAAAGAAAATATGTCGGCAAAACATTTGCCTTAGCCTTGCAGTATCTCTTTCACAACACCTGTTCAGTAACCCATAATAATATTGCCAAAGTTAATTCATTATCCAGTTAAATACCACAACAGCTTATAGAACAGTTTAAAATGTGAGGCTAAAAAATTAGCACTTACTTTGTAGAAGCTGGTATCTAGCATCTCTAAACAATTTGTGCAAGGAATTACCTACTGCAGGTTGAGAAATTACTGCTCTACAAATTCTTCCTTAGCTTCGTGAGGCTTTCTGCCTTCTCTCATGCTTATAGTGTGCAAATTCAGTTGACTAGATATGCTGATTATACAAATAAGGACTCATCTCATTACTATTTTATGAGCTGCTCAATTTCCACATCACTTTGACTTGCCAAACTCTGCTCTGAATTATACACAGCATTATGTGCATGCTTAAGAGGATGCCTAAGTACCTGGGGACACCACTGCTCATGTGTGCTTTACCCCGTAGCTACATATGGATACCTGTATTTCCAAAGCAAAAATAATGGAAATGAAGTTGCTATAATACATGCTTTTGTCATTGCCTGTAAAGAGATACAGGACTTCCATATGTCCCACTTCAAAGTGCAATGTTTAAACATTGTCATACAGTACCATTGTCTTCTAACTAAAACAACTAAAAGGAAATAAAAGCAAAAAAAAAAAAAACAACAACAAGCTACAAATGCACAGAGTCTAACTTTAATGTACTCTAGTGCCTTGGTTAAAAGCCTTCAAGGAATAATAGAAATACAATCTTAAAAACAGTTTATATACATATAGACTGATTTCAAGATTATATTTCTATTACTCATTGAAGGCTTTTTGCCGAGGTGATAGAGTACCATTATCTTCTCTCTGTTTGCCAGATGTCTCCTTGTGTGCCCCTGTTACCAATACACTGGCCCTCTTAGCTTCCTCTTACATCCTTTACTTCCTTCCCTTCTGTGATTCAAGCATTATTTTTCAGCATTTCACCTCATCAGTATTGTGTAATTCAATGTTTCTTCATAGAAAGCTTGTCATGTTAGTATGAGTGCAAGGATGACAACATTTTTGAGAGATAAACTTCTTTATGTTTATTTCTGGGGCAAAACATAGCAATGAGTGAATAAATATTAGCTGTGAGGAAAAGGTTATGGTGAGACACACATGCAGTATTTCCTGTTAACACAAAGATATATGAAAGAAGCATTGCACAGAAGCAAGAAGTTAGAAAGCATTGTACAATTACCTGTGCTGACAGAGGTGACATAGATGGGCTAGGGAGGGTAGTGGGTTAAATTACACACAATAGGCTGAGTCATACTTCATACAAGGGAATGAAGAATACATGTACACTGCATGTCTTACCTCCTTAGTGCTTAAAATTTTCAATATCTAAGTTTCATACGTATCACATTCATGTACAAAATTTTCATTAAACATGTTAGTAAACATGTTTTATCAGTAATACATATTTTTCAAAAATGTGCTTGCAGTCAGCTCTCTTTCCATACAAGTGTATCACAATTGTAGTTTCATATATAAAGACTTTCAGAGGATAATCTGATTGTAAAGTCACATATTTCTCACAGCTTTATGATTTTGAAGCATCTAAAGGCTACTTAAGGTGTCATAATGTAATGAGATGTACAGTGCTGATACTGTAATCTGTATAGCTGTTTCATTCTTTACGCCATACTGCCACCTTGATCGATAATCTGTTTGTTATTCATTTTAATATATCTCTTTATTTCAGACTTTCTGTACATGGAGCTACAGAACTACTAAGAATTAGACATGTATCTGCATAAGATACCAGGGGCACACAATGACTATACTTATGAAAAGTGTGTCTAACCTGTCACTGATAACCAACTATATATAGAATGTGAGTTTAAATTGCAGTTACTGATGTGCACAAAAGCACCAAAGTAAATTTCTGGCATTTGATTATGAATATAAAGAAAGAACAGGGCGATAAACTGTAAGGTCATTATTTCAAAACAATAACCTAAACTGGGCCTAAAGATAATTGTAAATGTAAGGAATCACTATGTACTTTTCTTTTACATCAACACCGATTACTAGAAAATGTCAAGCTAAATAATAATCAATTAATATAACCATTCAGTAACATCGTGAATGGTCTTTCTGGAAATTTAAAATTGGTTGATAGCACCATACTATCCACATTCACTCATAGTTTTTGTATTACACCTTCAGATTTGTATAACAAATAGTACGATACACATGCATGGCTGTAACTTTCTTGGCTATAAAATAATAACAGGTTTGGATATAAATCACAGACTGTATCATTCTGACATTATGTACTTCATGCAGTCATATTTACAGTATGGTTCTCATTAACTATATCAATCTGACATGGGGCAGTTCATAGTAGGATAAGATGGCAGCTACAGCTTTTATTTCAGAACCACATTTATGCTCAGAAAGGCTACCAAAAAGATGTACTGCTGGCAATCAGTCCCCAGAAAATTTCTTCTAACTAGATACCATTTCCTGCAAGACCATGTACAGAAGCACCCATAAGTTATAGTGAAGCAGGGCATAGATCTCTTCCAGGCTCAGGCACAGCATTTTTACTGCAGCGTAGGTCTTCCAATGCCAGGAATCCAAACACTGCTGCAGTAATTCAGCCTCTGGATGGCCACTGTAACATGTAGGGTTGGACCATTCTGAAGACACCTCTTATCCATGGAATAACCCTTCAGGAAGGCTGACCTTTGTAATGATCATCTTTCAATCTCTGGAGATGGATTTGCATAGCAATAAATAGGTATGGCCTCACTTTGTAATGAAATGTTAATTAGCCTCTCCTCAACCTGGAGAATGCAGACATTTGTGCAGTAACGGACATTGTTTAAAGACAGAAAGAACACCCTAGCAGTGCAAGGCTTCAGTGCCTTTCACACATTTAAATCAGCAACTGCAAAGACAGGCCTCCAGATTCACCAATCTTCCATGCAGGACTAGCTTAGTCCTGCATGGTAGCACCCATTTAGGGGCAGGATGGCAGTGTGCCATGCATATCAATGAAGGTGTGCTGTCAGAGCTCCTAGACTTACATGGAGCATGTACAAGTGCAGGGGGCATGTCTGAGAGCAGAGCTCTCAGAATAAACATGCCCCTGCAATGTAGAACAGCATAAAGTGGGAAGAAATGAGTGAAATTGCTCATAGGTGTCCGCAGATCTCCACCAACCATTCCCCATGTGTACAACAGCAACAGTACAGAAAAAGTAAATGAAGAAACTCTTCTTTTTTTTTTTTTAAATCTGATTACAGCTAACCATAGGTGCACGGGTGTGCCCATTGCTTAGCTACAGTTAATGCAGCTTAAATAGCAGAAAGAGGATAAAAAGGAAGATATATGCAAAAGAAACAGTACAGTAATAGAGTAGTGGGTAGAGCATCTGCCTTACAAGCAATAATTCCCGGTGCAAGTCCCACTGCAGTACATTCCATTTCTCCTTCATATCACTCTATGATAAATATTTTTTGTGGTATAACCTAATAAATAACATACATTTCTGAACTGCAGTACTGCGTTTAATGCAGATGTGAGGTGTCAGTGTCATAATGTTACAAAGTCCACAGATAATCACGTGCCCCATACAGTATCACAGATACAAATGGAAGGTAAACTGTGTAATGAATGATAACTCCATACATTTTCCAAATCACACACCTCTGCAAGAACCATTACACTATTACTGTCTTAAATGTAGCACTAGTAAGCAGTAGTAAGAGGTAGTAAGCATATTTAAGCACTAGTAAGCTGGTTTAAGCCCATTTGCAAAGGGGGTAAGTAATGCACACACAGGTTAAGCAAGATCGAAGCTAACTCGCTGTAAGCATATGTAACCAGAGGTTAGCAGTGTAAGAAACAAGGAAACTCACCCACCGTGCTGGGAGGGTGAACCGGAGGGATTAAGATAGTCCAGGCCAAGGAACGCACCTTGGGCAGAAAGTGTTAATAATTGAGCGAGACTGCTCATAGGTCTCCGCATATCCCCACCAACAGTCCCCCATGTGTGCAACAGCAACAGTAAATAAAATAAAATGAAGAAACCCTGTTATTTGTTTTTTTAAATCCAATTAAAGCTAACCATAAGTGAGCAGGTGTGCCCATCGCTTAGCTACAGTTAAAGCAACTTAAAAGGCTGAAGAGGAAAACAAGGAATATATATGCAAATGAAGCAGCACAGCAATAGTATAGTGGGCAGAGCATCCACCTAAAGAGCAGGCATTCCTGGTTCAAGTGCCACTACAGCACAGTCTATTTTATATGGCAAAGCATGTTATAACCAATTTTTTTGTTGAAGAACCAACTAAATAACACATTTATGAACTAGAGCACTGCAGGAAATGTAAATGTGAAGTATCAGTGTCATAATGAATAAGGCATTAGTAAGCAGGTCTAAGCACAACTAAGCAGTAGTAAGCATATGTAAGCACTAGTAAGTGTGTTTATGTATGTTTGCGTGGGGGTAAGAACTGCCTACACAGATTAAGCAATCTGGAAGATAACTGAGCATAAGAAACTGTAACCAGAAGTTAGCAGTGTTTAGCTCCACACAAACACATGCACACCTGCTTACAACTGCTTTAAAGTGCCTTAATTACTCCATATCCAATGGCCCATGTTCTGCCCAGCAACAAAATAAACAACCTCTGCAAGGCGTAAACTCAGGACTCTATACACTACACACACAGTAGTTAACCACTAAGCCATTGTAGCAGTACATAACACTGAGGTGTCAACAAACAAATCCACACCATAGGAAAATCAAACTGAACATGTGAAATGAATCAATGTACAGTGTGTTGTTGTATAACCTGCTACATAACATAAATATGTGAATTGTAGTACTGCAGTAAGGCCAGATGTGAGGCGTTATTGTAATAAAGTGTTGAAGTCCCCAGGACCCCATACTGTGTATGTACACAGGAATCACAGATACCAGACACAGATATAACATATCACAAAAATCCAAATGCAGGTCTGCTTTCCGTCGAGGCCGGAAACTCACGCTGTAACAGAACGTAAAATCAATCCAAACTTCAGTGCGTGGTTCCAATGACAATAAAACGAAAGTAAAAATCAAAGAATCCAAATCACCGTAAAAAGTAAAATAAACACAGTTTTATTTCATCGAGTAAGCGCTTTCGCCATAGGCTTCATCAGACTCTTATAACAACAGTTACAAACATAAGAATCACTTTTAAAACATCCAACAGCTTACTATTGGTCAAAACAACGTTCTTGTCACATGTTACACAGATTTAAAAAAAAACACACAAAGACAAGAACTTCAATATAAAAAACATCGGCATAACATCCTTCCTTGAAAAATGTCAACATACATTATACATATGCATTAACGAATTATATTCCCACTGTTTAAAAACTACAAATACACAAATCAATATGAGCGTAACCTAATCATTAGTATTTCTAACCATTGCATAACCTTGTAACAAACTATAGCATAATCTAGAAACTTTATGCGTCGAGTCAGTAGGTATCATTTCAATTTCCAATATTTAACGTAACTGTCTCTGAAAGCATTCAATGTAATCGTAACCTAACCATAGGTATAACTTAACCATTGCCCAACTTCATAACAAATCATAGCATAACCTAAAAACTTCATGTTCCCAGTCAGTACTCATCATTTCTGGTTCCGATATACAACGGAATTGTCTGCAAAAGCAGGTCATTATATTTGATCAGTGGCACATAGAAAACTAGGATTGCTAGAATCACTATATTATGCCACTGATAATACTGAAACCTGACTAGTGCAGAAGTGAAAAGTAAAACGCAATACTCGCTTAATATGCGCATGTGTCTTATTGGGTGTGAGATGTCTTTATATTAATAATTATTATTTCTGTATACTAATGCGTTTAAAATTTAGTATTTATTAATTCTTATGTATATTTTATACTTATTTCTTTAATGAAATCATGCTGTACCCATAATTTTAATATACATATGTGAAAAATACATATAAAAGGGGTCAAAAGTTCCAAACTTTCAGAACTAATAGTCATGGAAAGAGAGCTATAATTTATACAAAAGTAAATATAGCTAATAATGTACAGTACATGAAACTCTTTACCATATAACATAATGAATAGCTAATCACTATCATATGTCCTATGCTCCTAAAATAAACATCCAAATTATTTGGTTAAGGACTTTAAGATATGCATAAATATTCTTAAAATAATTTGCAGATGTTTATGGTCAGGATGATAAAACTGTACTGTATATACATTGTTAAATAACAAACAGTAATTCAGTCCATGTAACTAATATAGGCAATAAGACTGATACCATGTATAAACATAAATTATAATGATCAGCTACTGCTAGTGTTGAATGTAACTTCTCCGTAATTGTATTAATGGAGGAATCCATTGTAAAGGACAATAAACAAAAATTAATAAGTAGGGTTTCCTGTACACTAATCTACATTACAAAAGCAAGATCTTCTAATGTGTACTTTCATATACAGTGAGCACCCTAGCATAACTCAGGAGCATTCTCATCATCTGCGCAACCTTCTACTCTTCAAAAACGGTTTTAAATGTACTTTATCATTAAGGCCAGGCAGTCTATCTGATCTTAATCTTATGATCCATCTCGTTTCTTGTTCCAATGTTTGATTGATTATGTCACCACCTCTAAATCCTTCAAAAATGCATTGGATAACAAAGAACTTAAAATTGTGATTCATACCTGCTAGTTTTCTATGTCTAGCCAATGCATTAGTTTCAGTGCCTACTCTCATGTGGTAAGTATGTTCCCTAACTCTTTCCTTAAGGGATCTATTAGTTTTTCCTATATAATATCCATCACAGGCTGTACAGGACGCCATATATATTATATTTCTGCTCTCACAGTTCGTGTTAGTTCTAAAATTATAGATACGTCCTGTGGTGGGATGTTTAAATTGAGTCTCTTTACTTATATAGTTGCATTGGTTACAATGGCCACACGAAACAGTGTTTCTATCATCTGTGGATCTAAATCTTGGCTGATATCTTGGTCTACATAGAATACTCTTTAAGTTCGGAAGGTTTTTATAGGCTATAAGTGGTGTTGAACCTATTATTTCACTAACATCTCTATCTGATTTCAAAATTCCCCAATGCCTATTCATGGACCTTTTTACTTCCAAATCCATTTTACTGAAAGTGAGGTTAGCTCTAATTTCATTTGTGGAAGGTCTTAGATTATCTATAATTCTTTCATGTACTCCAAAATAGGGTTTGGCAGTGCTTGACCTTAGAGTTTCTACTGTATTAACAGTGGCAGTGCTAACATAGCAAACACTTTAGGTACTAGTATGAACATAGGGCTGAACCAACAAGGTATACCATCTGGTAATTTGCAGACAGATTCTGGAAGCCCGAATGGGACTCAAGGTAATGAAAGGGAGATTAACATTGATATAGGAGAATGTCTGACAGGCTGCATTACAGATGTACAAAGGTCAGGTGCAGCAGTGGTCAGACCGAAAACAAACAGTATGGTTTACAATGGATTCCTCCATTAATACAATTACGGAGAAGTTACATTCAACACTAGCAGTAGCTGATCATTATAATTTATGTTTATACATGGTATCAGTCTTATTGCCTATATTAGTTACATGGACTGAATTACTGTTTGTTATTTAACAATGTATATACAGTACAGTTTTATCATCCTGACCATAAACATCTGCAAATTATTTTAAGAATATTTATGCATATCTTAAAGTCCTTAACCAAATAATTTGGATGTTTATTTTAGGAGCATAGGACATATGATAGTGATTAGCTATTCATTATGTTATATGGTAAAGAGTTTCATGTACTGTACATTATTAGCTATATTTACTTTTGTATAAATTATAGCTCTCTTTCCATGACTATTAGTTCTGAAAGTTTGGAACTTTTGACCCCTTTTATATGTATTTTCACATATGTATATTAAAATTATGGGTACAGCATGATTTCATTAAAGAAATAAGTATAAAATATACATAAGAATTAATAAATACTAAATTTTAAACGCATTAGTATACAGAAATAATAATTATTAATATAAAGACATCTCACACCCAATAAGACACATGCGCATATTAGCGGTATTGCTTTACTTTTCACTTCTGCACTAGTCAGGTTTCAGTATTATCAGTGGCATAATATAGTGATTCTAGCAATCCTAGTTTCTATGTGCCACTGATCAAATATAATGACCTGCTTTTGCAGACAATTCCGTTGTATATCGGAACCAGAAATGATGAGTACTGACTGGGAACATGAAGTTTTAGGTTATGCTATGATTTGTTATGAAGTTGGGCAATGGTTAAGTTATACCTATGGTTAGGTTACGATTACATTGAATGCTTTCAGAGACAGTTACGTTAAATATTGGAAATTGAAATGATACCTACTGACTCGACGCATAAAGTTTCTAGATTATGCTATAGTTTGTTACAAGGTTATGCAATGGTTAGAAATACTAATGATTAGGTTACGCTCATATTGATTTGTGTATTTGTAGTTTTTAAACAGTGGGAATATAATTCGTTAATGCATATGTATAATGTATGTTGACATTTTTCAAGGAAGGATGTTATGCCGATGTTTTTTATATTGAAGTTCTTGTCTTTGTGTGTTTTTTTTTTTAAATCTGTGTAACATGTGACAAGAACGTTGTTTTGACCAATAGTAAGCTGTTGGATGTTTTAAAAGTGATTCTTATGTTTGTAACTGTTGTTATAAGAGTCTGATGAAGCCTATGGCGAAAGCGCTTACTCGATGAAATAAAACTGTGTTTATTTTACTTTTTACGGTGATTTGGATTCTTTGATTTTTACTTTCGTTTTATTGTCATTGGAACCACGCACTGAAGTTTGGATTGACAGATATAACATATAACAAATAATAAATCAATGTCAAAAGGAAAATATAATGCTAAATAGATATTAAGCAATGCTAAGCATTACACAGGTTAGCCTATGTGGTGTAAGCAATGTGTAGGCCGGCTAACTCAATCTGCCCAGTGGTATGCCCCTTTAAGCAATGCCAACATTAGGTAAGCAGGTGTGCCCATAGTTTAGTCTTTTCAAAACTGTAAAATCACGAGAAAGTGTGGGAAATCGGGTGTATTTACACCCCATAGGCGCCAATAATTCCCATACCTGGTTGTAGCTCCCTACTGTAGGCAGAATGGCTGGAGTTGGGGAAGGCACTTGATTTAGAGCGTAGTGCTGGGGCTCCCAGGAGTCCAGATTCATGGTATGATTCCTGGTAAAACACCATGAGGAGAGACTACTGCAGGGCCAGTACCAGAGCTCTCAGTATAAAGTGGAGGCCTGGGACAGTCTCGCCAGTGACCTCACCAGTACCACTGGTATCCCCTGGACTGGTGAGCAGGTCAGGCATCACCATGCTGACCTGAAGTGGTGGAGGGGTGATCTCTTGGACCAGTGGATCCAAGAAGCAAGGCAGATGGCCGATGCCCCAGCACTAAGTAAGTACCCATTCTACTACGTAGATAATGATTGCCTAGCTTGTGTATACTATGGATAGGTAATGGCTAAATATCACTGTATTTCTCTGACAGCTGCAGATGAGTGGGCTGCAAACCTGCAAGCCCATGCTGCTAGGCTGCAAAGGCTGCGTCGCGAGGTAGGTTAGTAATATTCTGGCATATACTGTCATAACAAATAAATATAACAGTTGGAAAGTGTTGTACCAGTATAAAAATGTATTGTGTATGGGATGTACTGAATAAACCAGACAATATGGCAGGAAGACTGTCATATAGGTGGCGTGGAAATAAAGGTGTAATATCTTGTAAATAAAACTATAACCCCAGGAGTGCTTGTATACATTCTGCTTTCATATGTTGTTGCAGTGTTGCATTCTATAAATAATACTGTTGTATTAAGCAGTCTTACCCATACTGTTGAACACATTTAAAATGTGTAGGAAGTCCAGTATAACAATGCTGGAAGCCCCAAGAGGTCAGTCACATAGAACAACTGAGGGAGACTTAGAAACCATTAGAATTCTTTTACACCAATTCCATGATAGCACAGTGTACTGTGATGTCAACTGTAATATTTTTACCACTCAGAGCAGAGGTTTGAATCCCGGGAGTGGTAGTAAGTTGCATATATAATCATACCCCACAACTGTACAGAGTTTGCGAGAATGTTCAGATAGAAAGCTGTATGCATAATTAGACCCAACAATTGTACAGACTTTGCCAGAATGTTCAGATAGTACACTGTAAGCATAATCATAACCATCAACTCTACAGACTGTGGCAGAATGTTCAGGTAGTAAGCTGTATGCAGAGTCATACCCCTCAACTGTTCTGATCTGTCCAGCATGTCTAGATAATGGGCCCAAATCTGCTGCCGGTAACCCGTTCCCCTGATAACTAAGTGTGATGATCCAAGAAATGTAGGCAGCTTATACTGACAAATAATGGATAGTCAGACCTGAACATAAAGAGTGTATATGGAAACAAACCTGTCATTGTACCATCTCACCCAAAGTGTATGACAGCTATTCCAAAATATGTCACATTAACACCTGCATGTCAAGCCTTGACCAGAGTGTGTGCAATAAAGGACTGTTAGGTATGTGTATAACATTAACATGGAATTTGGGAGTATGTGTAGCATTTGCCAGGTAGTGTTAGCAAAGATTTCTCCACAGCTATAACAGGTAAGAGGTGTAGACTGTAGGTACACTCATATACTTGTCTACAAGCATGGCATCTGGGAGTAGGTGTAGAATTTGTCAGGAAGTGTTAACAAAGATTTACCCCACAGTTATAACAGGTAAGAGGTGTAGACTGTAGTTACAACACAGTTCACTCATATGCTTGTCTACAGGCATGGCATCTGGGAGTATGTGTAGAATTTGTCAGGTACTGTTAACAATGATTTTCTCAACAGCTATAACAGGTGTAGACTATACGTAAGACACAGTCCACATATATATTAATCTACAAACATACCATTGTACAAAGTAAGGCCATTGGGTAGTGTAATAATACATGTAAGGGACAAATCACTGCAGTGACTAAGAAAATTGTGAAAACTACAGGGATATATTATTTTTTAATTGACCTCTCTCACCCCCACCATATGTGCAACAATAACCCAATTACACACCTCAATGGGTACATGTTCACTCCATGCTTTTGTTGGGATATATGTCCTATTGGTTTACAAATATTCACATTTGGTTTTATGCATATGCCATGTTTAAATACCCCAACACGGGTGGCCTTTTGCCATCAATGAAACCTGCATGCTGTTGTAATGGCCACTGTTGTCCCATATATGCATGCGTTCTGCTTGCTCTGCAACTGTTGTAAATCTGGTGTCTTGTTTTAATGGGAATACCTATGCATGCTGTTATAACTAAACTTGAATGCTGTTGACTATTACTAACCCATATCATTCTTAAAACTGCAACACCATAGCTCATATGGGAAGGCCGGTCCCAGCGGACCCACCTGTCCCACCTCAGCTGGCCATGGCACCCGGCAACAGCATGTCTGGGGCCCGGTCTGGGACTTTCTCCTCCATTGGCCCTGCAACACCTTCAGGTGGAACCGCCACAGGGGATGGGGCTCGGCCCCCCCCCGGGAGTGGGGGTGGAGAGGTACCTGTCACCTGCTGTCGGGTATGGGCAGTGGTGCGTAGGGAGCTTGACAGGGAGTTTTGAGACTGGCTATGCCAGCTTGAGGGTCGCATGGCACAATTAGAGGGTGAGCCTGGCCCTCCTACCCAGCCCCCAGCACAGCCACCCTTAGGGCCGTGAAGGTGCTGTGGTGACTGCCCATGGGTGGGGACCTCAGTCCCACTGTTTCCATTTGGGGGCTCATGAGCTTGTGACTTCCAAACACCCCTCTCCATCCAAGATGTTTACCCCCCACATGTGTCATATACCACCCCTGTATGCATCTTGTTTGTCTTGTCTGTTAACCTACCAAACTTACCTCCCCAAATATATCTACTACCCCTCCCAAATATCCCACTCTCACCTGAAAGAAATACAAAAGGGCAATCTGTACCAACAAAAATGTTTTTCCCCATACATAGCTGTCCATTTCACACACATGTCCACTGGACACATGTAATCTGGTCTAATTGGCATCGCAATTAAGTATCATTGTCCTCACCCCCTCCCAGGGGTTTGAGTATCCAAATCGCATCTATATCACATTATCGAAAGTTTACTTAATAGAATCAATAAAGGTCGAACTTTATTGATTGATTAAGTAAAACATCGAATAATGTAAAAAAAAAAACAAATTAAAAAAAAACTAAATGGTGTAGGCAGGGGGCAAGCCCCCCTGCAGCCCCCACACCCCCCTGACTTAAATATACCAACTCCGAGACCGCACTACATTGAGGTAAACAGAAATCTCCCCTTACGGAGATTTTCGTTTACTTGCACGATGTTCTTCACTTTCAAAATTGTCGTGCTGACAATATCAGACTCGATATTGTCAGCTTACGACAAAGTGAAGTAGACCCTCCAAATCTACCTCCAAATTCAGTGTATATGCACAGCTGTTGCTGTAGAAGAAATGGACAGCTATGGACCTTCCCTACACCCTTCCTGCACATCCCTGGCTATTTTCCCTACTGTCTTTCCCTCTTTGTGTCCCTTCCTATCAACCCCTTTTTCTTTTCTTTTAAAGAAATTAGCATGAGGGTAAGCGGGAGTAAGAACTTTTAAGCAGCAGTGAGTGGGTTTAAGCCTGTTTGTGCAGGGATAAGCAATGCCTACACAGGTTAAGCAATTTAGAAGCTAACTGAGTGTAAGAAACTGTGACCTGAAGTTAGCACTGCTTACTGTCACACAAACCCAGCAACAAAATAAGCAGCCCCTGCAAGGCTCAAACACAGGAACCTGCACACCATACACAAAGTGATTTACCACTAAGCCATGGCAGACATACATAACCCTGATGTTTTCACAAACTTATCATCCAGCACAATCATTCAACAGTACAGGAAATGTAGTAATATCATACCACACAACCTCTTAATGCAAGAAGTCTAGACAAAGTGTGCCAAAATGTGGGTACAAATAGGGATATATGTCAAATATTGCTCTTATACACTTAAAATGTTGCTAGTTAAACAGTTATATGTATTAAAACACATATTTTGAAGGAATTGAAGTCGAAAACATAAAGGTGTCGTCATTAGTTACTGACTTCAATCCTGAGATCATCCATGCCAATTGCCAAGAGAATGAGGTACAGGCCGAAATTATGTTCCAAACATGCATGGACATATCCAAGCATATTTTGGAACACACTAACCACACTTTCCTTTTTATGGTTATTGAGAAAATAGATCTGAATCCCAGGAGGGGGACTTGGGCTTTAAGACTCAAGGAGAGTGAGTTGCTATGGCAACTGAGAGAAAACGCCATTCCTACCCTGGGTTGAATGATTCTTGTTCCCTGAAATGTATTTTAAAACTTAAAACATTAACCAGGTAAAAACCTTTCTATGGAGGTATTTAATATTTGACATTTTTGTTGTAATTCATATCAGTGAAGAATTTGTTTCTGTTTTAAAAGGTTGTTATACACAAAGAAATCTGAATGTATTTACTTATATACTTGCTGAATTCGGAAAACGGGAGGTTGATGATGTCATCAACTTGGCACTATTTAAATTGTAAATTGAGCTATTACAAATGTCTAAAGAAGCTCTTTTAATGAAAGGAGACGAAAGCAGTAACAATAAATTTTAGTTTCACAAGTACGGCATTTTTTCTGGCTTCAAGATTTGCTTTGTTTGTTTTTCAATCTTTTATTTAGTTGTTTTATGCATGGACATATGGACAAATATATATCTGTAAATGTAGACAGATAGACAGCTATATATATATATATATATATATATATATATATATATATATATATATATATATATATTTATATATATATATATATATATATATATATATATATATATATATATATATCTATGGGTCTACTTGACAACACAGACGCACTACAACACTGACAACGAAATCACCGACACCACATAACCGAAAGTTTACAAACACGAAACCTCACATGCCCAACACACCACAATCCCGACAATCAACAAACAAAACAAATCCCCTGTCCAAAAAGCACACACACAACACAAGCACACCAAAATCCTTTCAAACCCACACTAAACCTTACATACACAACTATCTATAACCTTAACCCAAACCCTAACCCTAAGGTCCGTCACTATCGCACACTCACCTAACCCGCACCCTAACCCTAACTCACTTAACCCGCTCCTAACCCTAAAGACTGTCAGTATCGCACACTCACCTAACCCGTGCCCTAACCCTAACTCACTTAACCCGCCCCTAACCCTAAGACTGTCACTATCGCACACTCACCTAACCCGCCCCTAACCCTAAGACTGTCACTATCGCACACTCACCTAACCCGCGCCCTAACCCTAACTCACTTAACCCGCCCCTAACCCTAAAGACTGTCACTATCATTAACCTGCCCCTAACCCTAAAGACTGTCACTATCGCACACTCACCTAACCCGCGCCCTAACCCTAACTCACTTAACCCGCCCCTAACCCTAAAGACTGTCACTATCGTTAACCTGCCCCTAACCCTAAAGACTGTCACTATCGCACACTCACCTAACCTGCGCCCTAACCCTAACTCACTTAACCCACCCCTATCCCTAGAGTCCATCAATATCGCGCACTTACCTTACTCGCACCCTAACCCTAACATCCGTCACTACCACATACTTACACAGCCTTTCACATGTCGGTGTTCTCAGCGTCGGGGTTTTCATCCGTCGGTCATCTCAGTTTTCGATCTTCTGGTGTCGGTGTTCTCATAGTCGGCGTTGTCAGCTTTCGGCATTGTCAGGTAGACCCATATATATATATATATCTATATATATATCTATATATATATATATATATATATATATATATATATATATATATATATATATATATATATATTATGACTCATATAATCATACAACATCAATTGTATATAGATAGATAAATATGTTATTTATATAGATATATATACATATATAATTATGTATATATATATATATATATATATATATATATATATATATATATATATATATATATATATAAATATATATGTAATATATACAGATAGAAATGTGTATAGCGTTTCCACATGGGAACAAAATCCTGAACCACTCACTACAAAATAACAGACCATATGCACTGTTAATGGGGGTGGGGGTTCAAATGAGGGATACCTGGTAATTAGTGCTATGTTACCCCCACTCCACAGCCCTAACAGATATGCTGTGCAATCCAATATCCAGCACATGCAGTTCTTCACTTCAGGACCCTCCACAACACAGCTACAATGCTTTAACAGTAAGCCAATTTACCTGAAAAATGTCAGGGCAATATGTGTAACATATCATGCAGAAAAGTCATTCTACTATAGGGAATGTACAGTGTGGAAGGAGTACACATTAAAATGGTGCAGATATGCACACACATCCATACATTGACAAATATATTCAGGTATATATATAGTTATATGATATATATATATATATATATATATATATATATATATATATATATATATAGCTATCTATATATATATATATATATATATATATATATATATATATATATATATATATATAGGTACATACACATATACACAGACAAAAGGTATTAGTAGCCATACATACGTAGAGGTAGTGTGGGACTACTGGGTGCAAAGTATATCCCACAGCCAGAAGCCCTGTAACTGACACCTGTGAAATGTGTAGTGTGGCAACCATTCCCACAAATGAGAATATTTACATTAAACATATACCAGTACATATAACAATTCAAAGGACATGGCACCACATACAGGTATGCATACACAGAAAACCTTTAATTTGTGTACTATACAATAATGTATCTAAGAACAAGCAGAAGAAGAAACCACTGATAAAACCACGAAATGGCTGGTTGCACAAGGAATGGCACAGTACCCGGAATGATGTTTGACAGCTTTATTGATGACCCTCTCCACAAAAACAATGCTGTACTGAGTAACAGAATACACATACGGTTGAGCGCTTTCATCTGCAAAGCAGATTTCATCAGAACAAAGAAACTTCCAAATAGAGTTCTTAAATATCCCATTTGGCGCAAAAATAAATTAATTAATTGAATGATTGAATTCACTCAATTTATACATCCTTCAGGGTTTATACCATATGTAAAATAAGTAAAAGTATGAATGCAATAAAAAACTGGTTACTGTGTGGCTTATTTGAAAAATAATAAATAATTAATAAATAATGATGACTGATAAAAGTACTAATATTACTATCTCATTTGTAAGTATAAGGATGGGGTGCAATATTATAAAAAATCATATACAATGGCTTTATAGAAATATGTATATGTCAATATGAATGAATAAAAATGAATGGAAAATTCATGATATTGTGTATGTGAATAAATACACAAAAATATATACACAAAATTAAATGTATACACAAGAATAAATGTGCTAAAAAATATGCTAAAAAATATGCTAAAAAATATGCTAAAAAATACTCGCAAGTACTAAAATACCTCAAAAGATGGCATGAAACCACCAAACAAAACAGTCAGTGCATGGGTCAATGTACATTCAATAATAACAACCCGTCAGTGCATGGGTCAATGTACATTCAATAGTGACAAGACAGTAATGCAATTGATAGGACAATCAAAAAATGTCCCATAATAAAAATATCACACAATAAAAATATATACACATAGAAAAAGTACACATATATATCATCCTGATCTACATAACTGGTCACATCTCAACTGTAGCATATAGAATATAGAATAAATACTTGATCATAATCATAACAATAATAATGACTATATTAATAATAATAATGACTATTCTACATCAGGAGACAATAATGAATGAATGAAAACTAATGACTAATAATTAGCTGAAACTGAGATCACAACATTAACTGTCAAATATAAGGAAGGGTTTAATGCTTATGTGATCATTGAGGCCAGGTTTGGTGGTTGCATCACAAATCATTTGCCATTTACTTTCCAGGAGAGATAAATAACATTTCCAATTTCCCCCTGCAGTTGTTGTATCAATATGATCTATAATGCTAAACAAAAAGGAGTGCTCGTTTCCCCTGTCTATAATATGCCTGCTTAATGCATTGTTGGGGTCCTTCTTTTTTATCCTATATGTATGTTCATAGATGCGAGTCTTGAATCTCCTTTCTGTTTTGCCTATATAAAATGCATCACATCTCTCGCAGGTGGCAACATAAACTAATCTAGATGTATTACAGTTGCCGCCTTTGCTATGCAAGATGTTGTGCATGATGTTATTTAATTTCACTTCCTTACTGATGTTAATTAATCTGCACTGTTTGCAAGATCCACATTTTGTGGTGTGTCTTAGCATTGTGGCCTCCCTGTGTTTCTCCTGTGGCTTTTCCAATAACCTTTTAATATTGAAAGAAGTTTTATACACAAACTTGGGGCCATTCCCCACGACACTAATAAAGTCATCTGATATATTAAAAAGGTTCCAGTGTTTTAAGAGTATCTCCTTAAGGGTATTCACATATGGACTATATGTAAGAACACAATAACAACCTTCTTGAACTCTCTTCTTTTCTTGTGAAATGAAAGGTTTGCCTAATAAGGGTGGGTATTTGTTCCCCCATTCCTTCATGATATAGGTTTGTATTGGTTTTAATAAATTATTAGGATAACCCCTATTGGAAAACATTTCTGATATCATATTGAGTTCTCTCTCCATAATCTCCCTGGTCGAGCTCATGCGTGCAGCTCGAATGCACTGACCTTTAAAAATATTTTTGAATATATGTGGAGGATGACAACTGTTGTAATACAGGTAATCATTCGAAAATGTTTTTTTCCTATAAATTTGAGATTGAAATCCACTCTCCGTGGTGGAAATATATGTATCCAAATATGCTATACCCTGAGACTCCACATTGTAAGTGAATTTTAAAAATTGAGTTGTGTTATTTAGATAATCAATAAATTCTGGTATCAAACTGGCTGGTCCTTTCCATAAGACAAATAGATCGTCCAAATATCTGCTGTAGTAAGAAACATGCTTATAATAAATACTTGGGAATACAAACAAGGATTCCCATTCGAGCATTACTACATTAGCGAAGATCGGGGCACATGAGGCCCCCATGGCAACTCCTCTACTTTGTCTATATACTTCCCCTTGGAATTTCAGATAATTGTGTTCCAGGACCAATCTCATCATGTCGACCAACAAATTGATTTTCTCATAACTCAACCCTGAAAATCTCTTAAGACCGTCAAAGAAGAGATCAAGGCCCTTCTCCTTCGGAATACAGGAGAAAAGGTCGATGACATCGATGGTAATGAAGATTTGGCCTGGGTGCCAAATCAGGGGAGTGAGCCTACTCAAAAAGCTCCAAGAATCCTTGATGAGATGATCGGCATTGTGGTATACCTGCTTAGTCCAAGAATCAATGATCACTCCAATGTTGTATGTTTTGGACTTAGACCCAGAAATGATGGGTCTAAAGGGGGGTCGGTTTACATTCTTGTGTATCTTCGGAATGCCTATGATTGTAGCCATCTTGGGAAATTCATTTCTCATGAACTCATAAGTATCATTCGTGATCCTATAGTCAAGTAAAAAAGCTTCGATGGCTAGGTCAATGTGTTGATAGCCTATATTGACCTGGTAGAGGGACACTTCTTCATAGTTTCCGGATTCGTGTAGGATGTTCAAAATTTCCTGATGATAGTCAACAGTGCTGAAAACTACAATCCCTCCACCTTTGTCCGGTTTCATGATCCTTACATCTTTGTTACCTATAACGCTATTCAAGCACTCTCTTTCTGCCACTGTAAGGTTGTCCAATGAATAATCAGATGATTGTGATTCGTGCTTCCTGATGTTTTTCGAGTGCCAATATATATCATTTGCTACCATCTTTTCATATTGAGCAACCATAGGATTGTATCCTGGAACATAAGTGCTCTTCCTTTTGAGTCTGGATTGATGACCTTCTTCATGCTGTTCCGTAGAAGCTTCGTGGTTGTTGTCCTTAAAGTGAAAGGCCAGGTTCATTCTCCTTGTGAGAAGTTTGATCTCCTTTATGGTGTCGAAAATGTTAAACTTGGAAGTGGGAATAAATTTCATGCCCTTGCAGAATAAGGAACAAAATTCTTCTGTAATAACAAAATCAGTGTAGTTGTAAACCTGCAGGCCTTTATAGGTGTGTGTGGCGACAAGTAGACCTTGGATGGTAATGGGACAGGAGGAAAGGTAGTAGGAATCTGGAGATTGAAGTTGAAGCGGTGGAACACTAGAATCTAACCTACCTAGTCCCACATGGGAACCAGAAATTAGTATCTTGTCCTGTATTTTTTCGGAGCAGGGTGAAATCTTCCCCCCTGAAAATTTTGTTCCCCCTCAACCCTCCATGTATCATTTCTTTCTCTTCTGTGTGCCTCCTGTCTTGTACTAAATCGACTACCATAGCTCTTATTGTGAGGCCAAACATACGCCCTCTGCTGTTTATAAGCCGTTATATCTCTTTCAATTTTGCCTTTCTTTCTATTGACTATAGTGTTCACTTTATATTCCACAGCACTAAATTGTTTGTGGTATAAATCACTCCATAAATTGAATTGTTCATCACTCAAAATTTCTTCGTTAAGCTTATCTATTTCATTTGAAAGGTGTACCAGTTTTTCTTCATTACATGTTATTAACTTTTCTATGTATAATGTACCAAACTGATCAAACAGTTTGTTAAAATCTTGCACCACATTGTCTGTATATTCCAACCCTAACGGTAGTTTAAAGAATCTTAACCCCTTTGGAATAATACCCAACTCTATGCACTGTATTAGGTAAGAGTTGTCAATTTTAATACTTTTGGCTTGTAAAAGCCTTTTCCCTAAAGCATAAATTTTTTGCTTAACACTACCCTCATCAAATCTTGTCGGGGTTTTAATACAATCAGCACAATTGTCATACTTTGTAAATACAACATCTTCATGAATAAAATTATTAACGTTATAATGTTTAAAATTTTTGTCATTCACAACATAACCACTTTTCTTTTTCTGAACATATTGCGAAGTTCTAGGAGTCGACCCTGTTTTCCTATAATTATATGAAACAGTACCTTTATGTGACCCAACACGCTGGGCCACAGACGAATATGTTTTCAACACTTCCTTTCTTTTAGGTTTAGCTCCCAGTCTTTGGGACTCATCATCCAGATGGAACAGACTAAAATCAAAAGTGCATTCAGCGTCCAAAGAAATGTTTAAATGGTTATCCTCCACGCTGGTGTCTCTCAGATTAAGTCTGGTTGCCCGCTTGTTGACTTCTCCTTCCCCTTCCGTGACCGAACCTCTGGTATGGTGGGGTTGGGCATTTGGAATGTCAATGGAGCTGTTATAATGTCCGTCAGTATGCACGCTGCCATTTCGCCTCACTCGATCGTTCATCTCGGTACTATTGTCACTCCTAGTGCCAATGGGTACATTTTTACTACCTTTGCAGGCATTTTGAACAGTGTCCTTATCCAAATTGGTGAGGAACGAGAATTTACTGACCATCGCTAACAGTTTGCTGACGTCGGCCTGTAAAGACGTCACCTCCGCCCTTAAAGAGGCAAGCTCTTCATTTCCAGCAGGAACCGGCGATCCCTCGAACACTTCAGCCATCGTAAATTGCAACTAAGAACAAGCAGAAGAAGAAACCACTGATAAAACCACGAAATGGCTGGTTGCACAAGGAATGGCACAGTACCCGGAATGATGTTTGACAGCTTTATTGATGACCCTCTCCACAAAAACAATGCTGTACTGAGTAACAGAATACACATACGGTTGAGCGCTTTCATCTGCAAAGCAGATTTCATCAGAACAAAGAAACTCCCAAATAGAGTTCTTAAATATCCCATTTGGCGCAAAAATAAATTAATTAATTGAATGATTGAATTCACTCAATTTATACATCCTTCAGGGTTTATACCATATGTAAAATAAGTAAAAGTATGAATGCAATAAAAAACTGTTTACTATGTGGCTTATTTGAAAAATAATAAATAATTAATAATAAGCCACATAGTAAACAGTTTTTTATTGCATTCATACTTTTACATATGGTATAAACCCTGAAGGATGTATAAATTGAGTGAATTCAATCATTCAATTAATTAATTCATTTTTGCGCCAAATGGGATATTTAAGAACTCTATTTGGGAGTTTCTTTGTTCTGATGAAATCTGCTTTGCAGATGAAAGCGCTCAACCGTATGTGTATTCTGTTACTCAGTACAGCATTGTTTTTGTGGAGAGGATCATCAATAAAGCTGTCAAACATCATTCCGGGTACTGTGCCATTCCTTGTGCAACCAGCCATTTCGTGGTTTTATCAGTGGTTTCTTCTTCTGCTTGTTCTTAGTTGCACTATTTATGGCTGAAGTGTTCGAGGATCGCCGGTTCCTGCTGGAAATGAAGAGCTTGCCTCTTTACGGAGGTGACGTCTTTACAGGCCGACGTCAGCAAACTGTTAGCGATGGTCAGTAAATTCTCGTTCCTCACCAATTTGGATAAGGACACTGTTCAAAAATGCCTGCAAAGGTAGTAAAATGTACCCATTGGCACTAGGAGTGACAATAGTACCGAGATGAACGATCGAGAGGCTAAATGGCAGCGCATATACTGACGACATTATAACAGCTCCATTGACATTCCAAATGCCCAACCCCACCATACCAGAGGTTCGGCCACGAAGGGGAAGGAGAAGTCAACAAGCCGGGCAACCAGACTTAATCTGAGAGACACCAGCTGGAGGATAACCATTTAAACATTTCTTTGGACGCTGAATGCACTTTTGATTTTAGTCTGTTCCATCTGGATGATGAGTCCCAAAGACTGGGAGCTAAACCAAAAGAAAGGAAGTGTTGAAAACATATTCGCCTGTGGCCCAGCTTGTTGGGTCACATAAAGGTACTGTTTCATATAATTATAGGAAAACAGGGTCAATTCTAGAACTGCAATATGTTCAGAAAAGAAAAGTGGTTATGTTGAATGACAAAAATTTTAAACATTATAACGTTAATAATTTTATTCATGAAGATGTTGTATTTACAAAGTATGACAATTGTGCTGATTGTATTAAAACCCCCACAAGATTTGATGAGGGTAGTGTTAAGCAAAAAATTTATGCTTTAGGGAAAAGGCTTTACAAGCCAAAAGTATTAAAATTGACAACTCTACCTAATACAGTGCATAGAGTATTATTCCAAAGGGGTTAAGATTCTTTAAACTACCGCTAGGGTTGGAACATACAGACAATGTGGTGCAAGATTTTAACAAACTGTTTGATCAGTTTGGTACATTATACATAGAAAAGTTAATAACATGTAATGAAGAAAAACTACACCTTTCAAATGAAATAGATAAGCTTAACTAAGAAATTTTGAGTGATGAACAATCAATTTATGGAGTGATTTATACCACAAACAATTTAGTGCTGTGGAATATAAAGTGAACACTATAGTCAATAGAAAGAAAGGCAAAATTGAAAGAGATATAACGGCTTATAAACAGCAGAGGGCTGATGTTTGGCCTCACAATAAGAGCTATGGTAGTCGATTTAGTACAAGACAGAGGCACAGAAGAGAAAGAAATGATACATGGAGGGTTGAGGGGGAACAAAATTTTCAGGGGAAGATTTCACCCCTCAAAAAATACAGGACAAGATACTAATTTCTGGTTCCCATGTGGGACTAGGGTAGGTTAGATTCTAGTGTTCCACCGCCCAACTTCAATCTCCAGATTCCTACTACCTTCCTCCTGTCCCATTACCACCCAAGGTCTACTTGTCGCCACACACACCTATAAAGGCCTGCAGGTTTACAACTACACTGATTTTGTTATTACAGAAGAATTTGTTCCTTATTCTGCAAGGGCATGAAATTTATTTCCACTTCCAAGTTTAACATTTTCGACACCATAAAGGAGATCAAACTTCTCACAAGGAGAATGAACCTTGGCCTTTCACTTTAAGGACAACAACCACGCTTCTACGAACAGCATGAAGAAGGTCATCAATCCAGACTCAAAAGGAAGAGCACTTATGTTCCAGGATACAATCCTATGGCTCAATATGAAAAGATGGTAGCAAATGATATATATTGGCACTCGAAAACATCAGGAAGCATAATCACAATCATCTGATTATTCATTGACAACCTTACAGTGGCGCTTGAATAGCTATAGGTAAATAAAGATGTATGGATCATGAAACCCGACAAAGGTGGAGGGATTGTGTTTTCAGCACTGTTGACTATCATCAGGAAATTTTGAAACATCCTACAATTTAATCCGAAACTATGAAGAAGTGTCCTCTACCTGTGGTCAATATAGGCTATCAACACATTTTACTACCTTTGCAGGCATTTTGAACAGTGTCCTTATCCAAATTGGTGAGGAGCGAGAATTTACTGACCATAAGCTAACAGTTTGCTGGCGATGCGGCCTGTAAAGACGTCACCTCCGCCCTTAAAGAGGCAAGCTCTTCATTTCCAGCAGGAACCGGCGATCCCTCGAACACTTCAGCCATCGTAAATTGCAACTAAGAACAAGCAGAAGAAGAAACCACTGATAAAACCACGAAATGGCTGGTTGCACAAGGAATGGCACAGTACCCGGAATGATGTTTGACAGCTTTATTGATGACCCTCTCCACAAAAACAATGCTGTACTGAGTAACAGAATACACATACGGTTGAGCGCTTTCATCTGCAAAGCAGATTTCATCAGAACAAAGAAACTCCCAAATAGAGTTCTTAAATATCCCATTTGAAAAAATAAATTAATTAATTGAATGATTGAATTCACTCAATTTATACATCCTTCAGGGTTTATACCATATGTAAAATAAGTAAAAGTATGAATGCAATAAAAAACTGTTTACTATGTGGCTTATTTGAAAAATAATAAATAATTAATAATAAGCCACATAGTAAACAGTTTTTTATTGCATTCATACTTTTACATATGGTATAAACCCTGAAGGATGTATAAATTGAGTGAATTCAATCATTCAATTAATTAATTCATTTTTGCGCCAAATGGGATATTTAAGAACTCTATTTGGGAGTTTCTTTGTTCTGATGAAATCTGCTTTGCAGATGAAAGCGCTCAACCGTATGTGTATTCTGTTACTCAGTACAGCATTGTTTTGTGGAGAGGATCAATAAAGCTGTCAAACATCATTCCGGGTACTGTGCCATTCCTTGTGCAACCAGCCATTTCGTGGTTTTATCAGTGGTTTCTTCTTCTGCTTGTTCTTAGTTGCAATTTACGATGGCTGAAGTGTTCGAGGGATCGCCGTTCCTGCTGAATGAAGAGCTTGCCTCTTTATGGAGGTGACGTCTTTACAGGCCGACGTCAGCAAACTGTTAGCGATGGTCAGTAAATTCTCGTTCCTCACCAATTTGGATAAGGACACTGTTCAAAATGCCTGCAAAGGTAGTAAAAATGTACCCATTGGCACTAGGAGTGACAATAGTACCGAGATGAACGATCGAAAGAGGCTAAATGGCAGCCGAATGCATACTGACGGACATTATAACAGCTCCATTGACATTCCAAATGCCCAACCCCACCATACCAGAGGTTCGGTCACGGAAGGGGAAGGAGAAGTCAACAAGCGGGCAACCAGACTTAATCTGAGAGACACCAGCGTGGAGGATAACCATTTAAACATTTCTTTGGACGCTGAATGCACTTTTGATTTTAGTCTGTTCCATCTGGATGATGAGTCCCAAAGACTGGGAGCTAAACCTAAAAGAAGTGTTGAAAACATATTCGCCTGTGGCCCAGCGTGTTGGGTCACATAAAGGTACTGTTTCATATAATTATAGGAAAACAGGGTAATTCTAGAACTTCGCAATATGTTCAGAAAAAGAAAAGTGGTTATGTTGTGAATGACAAAAATTTTAAACATTATAACGTTAATAATTTTATTCATGAAGATGTTGTATTTACAAAGTATGACAATTGTGCTGATTGTATTAAAACCCCGACAAGATTTGATGAGGGTAGTGTTAAGCAAAAAAATTATGCTTTAGGGAAAAGGCTTTTACAAGCCAAAAGTATTAAAATTGACAACTCTTACCTAATACAGTGCATAGAGTTGGGTATTATTCCAAAGGGGTTAAGATTCTTTAAACTACCGTTAGGGTTGGAATATACAGACAATGTGGTGCAAGATTTTAACAAACTGTTTGATCAGTTTGGTACATTATACATAGAAAAGTTAATAACATGTAATGAAGAAAAACTGGTACACCTTTCAAATGAAATAGATAAGCTTAACGAAGAAATTTTGAGTGATGAACAATTCAATTTATGGAGTGATTTATACCACAAACAATTTAGTGCTGTGGAATATAAAGTGAACACTATAGTCAATAGAAAGAAAGGCAAAATTGAAAGAGATATAACGGCTTATAAACAGCAGAGGGCGTATGTTTGGCCTCACAATAAGAGCTATGGTAGTCGATTTAGTACAAGACAGGAGGCACACAGAAGAGAAAGAAATGATACATGGAGGGTTGAGGGGGAACAAAATTTTCAGGGGGGAAGATTTCACCCTGCTCCGAAAAAATACAGGACAAGATACTAATTTCTGGTTCCCATGTGGGACTAGGTAGGTTAGATTCTAGTGTTCCACCGCTTCAACTTCAATCTCCAGATTCCTACTACCTTTCCTCCTGTCCCATTACCACCCAAGGTCTACTTGTCGCCACACACACCTATAAAGGCCTGCAGGTTTACAACTACACTGATTTTGTTATTACAGAAGAATTTTGTTCCTTATTCTGCAAGGGCATGAAATTTATTTCCACTTCCAAGTTTAACATTTTCGACACCATAAAGGAGATCAAACTTCTCACAAGGAGAATGAACCTGGCCTTTCACTTTAAGGACAACAACCACGAAGCTTCTACGGAACAGCATGAAGAAGGTCATCAATCCAGACTCAAAAGGAAGAGCACTTATGTTCCAGGATACAATCCTATGGTTGCTCAATATGAAAAGATGGTAGCAAATGATATATATTGGCACTCGAAAAACATCAGGAAGCACGAATCACAATCATCTGATTATTCATTGGACAACCTTACAGTGGCAGAAAGAGAGTGCTTGAATAGCGTTATAGGTAACAAAGATGTAAGGATCATGAAACCGGACAAAGGTGGAGGGATTGTAGTTTTCAGCACTGTTGACTATCATCAGGAAATTTTGAACATCCTACACGAATCCGGAAACTATGAAGAAGTGTCCCTCAACCAGGTCAATATAGGCTATCAACACATTGACCTAGCCATCGAAGCTTTTTTACTTGACAATAGGATCACGAATGATACTTATGAGTTCATGAGAAATGAATTTCCCAAGATGGCTACAATCATAGGCATTCCGAAGATACACAAGAATGTAAACCGACCCCCCTTTAGACCCATCATTTCTGGGTCTAAGTCCAAAACATACAACATTGGAGTGATCATTGATTCTTGGACTAAGCAGGTATACCACAATGCCGATCATCTCATCAAGGATTCTTGGAGCTTTTTGAGTAGGCTCACTCCCCTGATTTGGCACCCAGGCCAAATCTTCATTACCATCGATGTCATCGACCTTTTCTCCTGTATTCCGAAGGAGAAGGGCCTTGATCTCTTCTTTGACGGTCTTAAGAGATTTTCAGGGTTGAGTTATGAGAAAATCAATTTGTTGGTCGACATGATGAGATTGGTCCTGGAACACAATTATCTGAAATTCCAAGGGGAAGTATATAGACAAAGTAGAGGAGTTGCCATGGGGGCCTCATGTGCCCCGATCTTCGCTAATGTAGTAATGCTCGAATGGGAATCCTTGTTTGTATTCCCAAGTATTTATTATAAGCATGTTTCTTACTACAGCAGATATTTGGACGATCTATTTGTCTTATGGAAAGGACCAGCCAGTTTGATACCAGAATTTATTGATTATCTAAATAACACAACTCAATTTTTAAAATTCACTTACAATGTGGAGTCTCAGGGTATAGCATATTTGGATACATATATTTCCACCACGGAGAGTGGATTTCAATCTCAAATTTATAGAAAAAAACATTTTCGAATGATTACCTGTATTACAACAGTTGTCATCCTCCACATATATTCAAAAATATTTTTAAAGGTCAGTGCATTCGAGCTGCACGCATGAGCTCGACCAGGAGATTATGGAGAGAGAACTCAATATGATATCAGAAATGTTTTCCAATAGGGGTTATCCTAATAATTTATTAAAACCAATACAAACCTATATCATGAAGGAATGGGGGAACAAATACCCACCCTTATTAGGCAAACCTTTCATTTCACAAGAAAAGAAGAGAGTTCAAGAAGGTTGTTATTGTGTTCTTACATATAGTCCATATGTGAATACCCTTAAGGAGATACTCTTAAAACACTGGAACCTTTTTAATATATCAGATGACTTTATTAGTGTCGTGGGGAATGGCCCCAAGTTTGTGTATAAAACTTCTTTCAATATTAAAAGGTTATTGGAAAAGCCACAGGAGAAACACAGGGAGGCCACAATGCTAAGACACACCACAAAATGTGGATCTTGCAAACAGTGCAGATTAATTAACATCAGTAAGGAAGTGAAATTAAATAACATCATGCACAACATCTTGCATAGCAAAGGCGGCAACTGTAATACATCTAGATTAGTTTATGTTGCCACCTGCGAGAGATGTGATGCATTTTATATAGGCAAAACAGAAAGGAGATTCAAGACTCGCATCTATGAACATACATATAGGATAAAAAAGAAGGACCCCAACAATGCATTAAGCAGGCATATTATAGACAGGGGAAGCGAGCACTCCTTTTTGTTTAGCATTATAGATCATATTGTTTAGCATTATAGATCATATTGATACAACAACTGCAGGGGGAAATTGGAAATGTTATTTATCTCTCCTGGAAAGTAAATGGCAAATGATTTGTGATGCAACCACCAAACCTGGCCTCAATGATCACATAAGCATTAAACCCTTCCTTATATTTGACAGTTAATGTTGTGATCTCAGTTTCAGCTAATTATTAGTCATTAGTTTTCATTCATTCATTATTGTCTCCTGATGTAGAATAGTCATTATTATTATTAATATAGTCATTATTATTGTTATGATTATGATCAAGTATTTATTCTATATTCTATATGCTACAGTTGAGATGTGACCAGTTATGTAGATCAGGATGATATATATGTGTACTTTTTCTATGTGTATATATTTTTATTGTGTGATATTTTTATTATGGGACATTTTTTGATTGTCCTATCAATTGCATTACTGTCTTGTCACTATTGAATGTACATTGACCCATGCACTGACGGGTTGTTATTATTGAATGTACATTGACCCATGCACTGACTGTTTTGTTTGGTGGTTTCATGCCATCTTTTGAGGCATTTTAGTACTTGCGAGTATTTTTTAGCATATTTTTTAGCATATTTTTTAGCACATTTATTCTTGTGTATACATTTAATTTTGTGTATATATTTTTGTGTATTTATTCACATACACAATATCATGAATTTTCCATTCATTTTTATTCATTCATATTGACATATACATATTTCTATAAAGCCATTGTATATGATTTTTTATAATATTGCACCCCATCCTTATACTTACAAATGAGATAGTAATATTAGTACTTTTATCAGTCATCATTATTTATTAATTATTTATTATTTTTCAAATAAGCCACATAGTAAACAGTTTTTTATTGCATTCATACTTTTACTTATTTTACATATGGTATAAACCCTGAAGGATGTATAAATTGAGTGAATTCAATCATTCAATTAATTAATTTATTTTTGCGCCAAATGGGATATTTAAGAACTCTATTTGGGAGTTTCTTTGTTCTGATGAAATCTGCTTTGCAGATGAAAGCGCTCAACCATATGTGTATTCTGTTACTCAGTACAGCATTGTTTTTGTGGAGAGGGTCATCAATAAAGCTGTCAAACATCATTCCGGGTACTGTGCCATTCCTTATACAATAATGTATGCCATTACTTCCAGCACATAGATTTAGAGTTATGTAATCAATGATGAATGCAGGGCCCACACAAAACAGTAGATGCAAGCATTGTGGATATAGCACATACTATGCTGTCCAGGTCAAGGCCTTCAATTAGTACAACAGTAGACAAAGGATTTGCAAAGTAGACAAAGGATCTGCCTTCAAGACAAGTAACAATCAACAATTGCAGATGTAGTTCAGCAGCTTCCAATTACACCCTGTAGTCGAGCCCTAGGGTGAAATGTATTAGTTGTGGTAATGTCAATGTACCTGTCACAACATTGCTCAACTTAACATCTCATAATCACACTGACTAACTGAACTGTGTGTAACACTGTAAGCTGTAGCCCACCACTGTTCCCATGGAGGACTGTATGAAAGTGTACAGTCACATACCTTAATGTGTCTTAACACTGATATCCATGACATGTTGCCACAGCCTAGCTTGAGGCACACTGACGTCCCGCTCACCAGGCTGAACAAGGAGAAGGTCACGGTGAGCTGCCTGTCAGGCGCTAGGATCCGCCACATAACACAAGCACTCAGGTCACTCCAAGGCAAGTACAAATATGACTCAGTCATTGTCCATGCTGGTGTGAATGACCTGAGATGTACCTCCCTGGACTACATGAAAAGAAACATAGAGGAGCTCTCTGAGCATGTAGCCCAGGCCGGTATGACCCTGACCAAGAATGATGCCACAATATGAAGACAAGATGATCAATTTCAACAATTGGTTTAAGTATTGGTGTCATTCAAAGGAGATCCAATGCCTGTCAGCCTGGGATGCTTCACTAGGGATGGCTTGCACCTATCACCCCTGGGCTTTCGGATATTGGCAAAGGCTCTTGCTACCCCCATAGTGCCTTTTTTAGGCAAGGCTCAAAAGACAAACCCACCTCCATAGATATCACAAGGGATAAGAAACTAAGAGTAGTGCTACTCAACGCCAGAAGTCTAAACCTCAAGATGCATGCACTCGAAACTCTCCTTAGCATGGAGAACATCGATATCTGTGCAGTAACAGAAACCTGGTTCAAGGCTCCCGAGAGCACCCCAGCACTACCAGGTTATACCTCATACCATGCTTTTCGGCCCCAAAACTTGGACCGAACCACAAAAGGAGGGGGAGTATCAATATTTGTCAAAGATACCCACACCTCCAGGTTGGTGGCACAGCACGAAGCATCAGAGACTATCCATGTGCAACTAACAGTGGGTAAAACTGCCTTCCAGTTTATAGCCTGCTACAGACCACCCTCACAAACCCAGGAACTCCACTCGGCCTTCCTGAGAACATTGGAAAATATGAAGGTCTCTCCAAACACCATTATATTGGGCAACTTCAACTACCCAAACATAGATTGGGAGCATTACTCTAGCTCCAACACCCTAGCCCAAAGGTTCCTAGAATTTATAAACTCAAATGCTATGGAACAACTTGTTACCACTCCCACAAGAGGGGAAAACATACTGGACCTGATCATCACCAACATGGGGACTCTATGCTCCAGACCAGAAGTGTATCCCTCACTGGTAAGATGAGACCATAAACTAATCTCACTGGACATTCACATCCCAACCCCACCCCCTGCCCAGAAAACCACAGTAAGAAACTTCTCTAAAGCAAATTTCACACTCCTCAAAACTGAGGTGGAATCCTTCAAAGCCCTCGGGCCTGTGGAAAATACAGCCCAGACCGCAGAATCCTTTATAAACGCATTCTATGAACACCTTCAGGAATGCATGGATCATGCAATCCCAAATAAAACCAAGACCCAATCTTCCAAAGGCAGACGTGGACCCCAGCCATAAACAAACTATACAATAGAACGAGGAAGCTACTACATGATAGAGCAAAATCCCAAAAAGGGAAGGCATCTCTGATCAGTATTAGCAAAAAACTACGGGCACTCATAAAATCGTCTAAGGCCAGCTTCAAGAGAAAAATTGCACAGGACACTAAGGATAATCACAAGGCTTTCTTTAGTTATGTTAGGAACCTGGGTGGGAATTCCCAGATATGCTCAGAATTAGTCCAAAATGACAAAAAATACACCAAACCCACAGACATTGCCAACATCCTAGCTGACAGGTTCAGCACAGACTTCTCCCCCCCTCCCCACCAAAAGGACAAATATCTATCCCAGCAGAGTGCTGCCCCCCTGACATCTCAGATGCTCAGGTAAGAGCCGCCCTCTCCAAAGCAAAAAACACAGCATCAATGGTACCAGACGGTGTCCCAGGCTGCATCCTACATGAACTCCAAGAAGAGCTAAACCCAAACATAAAACTACTGTTCAATCTCAGCCTTACTACAGGATATGTACCCAAAGAGTGGCGTACAGCAGTGGTGGTCCCTCTCCACAAAGGTGGTGCCTCAACGGATCCTGGAAACTATCGCCCCATAAGCCTGACTAGCTTGGTCTGCAAAACTATGGAAAGGATCATCATGGACCTTATAAATAAAGATATTGGGGACCTACAGTCACTGGATCCTACCCAGTTCAGCTTTGTTAAGGGCAGATCCTGCCTCTCAAACCTGGTTGATTTCTTTGAAACAGTCACCAAGGCCATTGACGAGGGGAAGGTGGTCAACACAGCCTACCTGGACCTCGCAAAAGCCTTTGATACAATACCGCACTCGGGCATTATAGATAAGCTCACCAGCTTAAATATAAACCCCTATGTCACTAGATGGGTTGCAAATTGGCTCAAGGACAGAACCCACATGGTTAGAATTGCTGGAGCCATGTCAGACTCCAAACCAGTTACAAGTGGCGTCCCACAAGGCTCAGTCCTGGGACCTCTCTTGTTCGGTATATATTTCTCAGAGGTACAGGCCAACACGGAAGGACTGTGGCTGACCAAGTTCGCAGATGACTGCAAACTGGGCGCCATAATCGACTCTCCAGCCGACACAAGCATCCTCCAAAAGGGCCTCATAGAAACAGACAACTGGTGCCAGAGCCATGGCCTCAAGCTAAATGCCAAAAAGTGTATAGCCATCCCCTTTGGCAAAAACAAAGTGCCCACAAATTACCACATAAGTGGTAATCCATTAAGTACAGAAGAAGTAATTAGGGACCTGGGGACCCAAGTTGATAGCAATCTCTCATTTGACAACCGCGTGGCCAAAGTGGTTTGAAAAACATTTTATATAGCCCACCTAATCATGAAGGGATTCACATCTAGATCAGGGGAGGTCATCGTGCCTCTTTACTCATCCCTCATCAGGCCCATAATTGAGTACAATGCCCCTTTTGGGATGTACCTTACCAGACACCTGCAGCAACTGGAAAGACCCAAAAGTACCTCACCAAGAGGATCAATGGGCTTAAACAGATGCAATATGCTGCCTGGTTAAAGAAACTCCAGCTCTACTCAGTGGCATACCGCCTGCTCAGAGGCGATCTGTGCCTGATGTATAAAGCCATGTCCAACCCGGAATTAATGGACATGCTGCACCTCAGAAAATCCAAATCCCATTGAGCTACATGCTCGAGAGACTTGAATCTCAGCACTGAAATAAATAGGACATGCTGGAGGGACAAATTCATAACGCAGAGGCTCCCTTCACTCTGGAATAAAATCTCAGTCCAGGTTAGGCAGAGTCCCTCATTGACTCTCTTCAAGAGGAATCTTGATGAGTGGATGGGGGATCATAGGTTTACCCCGGGTATCACTTCTGCGTCACTGTTAGACAGAGGCACAGTATACTAACCTCGAAAAAGGGCATAGCAAAATTAATTTAAAATGGGTGGCGAAAGCCAAACACACTCTGGCTAGGCTTATAAATGCCCTAGGGCAGATAGCCTAGTATGAACCTATGAACCTATGATAGCATTTAATAACTTTCCCCCATAAAAGGTTGTACAAGGGCAAAGAACACTGTGTACCACACACTGAACTCTGGAATGTACAAGGGCACACATATGTTGTCCAACTGTTGCCCCCATATGAATGGACCCAGACCAACATATTTTGTGTGAGTCCACGATATGACTGGAATGATAGCAGGAATGCTAGCAGTAAGTAATGATAGGCCATTACATAACAACCCCTAACTGTATCACAGCAGGACAAAGCCTGCCATATATGTGGAGGCCAGAGGCAGGAACACAGGGCCATATTTGCAATATTGCTGTTACACACCCTGGAAATTGCTGGTGTTACAGGATTTGTTGCAACATACCCTTATGCAGGAATAAGACCTCAGAAACACAAATGGATGTAGCCATGTACCGATAGCACGCAACATGCAGACTGCCAGTGATATATCTGTGACAAGACCTGTGTGGTGCACAGACAAAACCTAGCAGACAATCCACTGGCCATCATGTGAATAGGCCCACAGTTGAGAGCTATGCAGACAGACTGCATTCCATCCTAAACTTCAATGTACACACAAACATTGTAAGACCAGCATTATAAAATGACCCCCCATTAATATTCAAAAATGTGCACGCTGATTGGTCAGCATGATCGTTGTAAATCCGAGTTATAGAAATGGAAAAAGGTCCGGTTGCCCAGACTTTTTTCATTACTATAACTCTTACAGCAACACTGTCTCGCTATGTTAAACTCATTTAACATAGCGAGACAGCTTTTAAAAAAGCAACGGAGATTCTCCATTGCTTTTTTAAAGCTGTTTCGCTATGCTAAACCCATTTAACATAGCGAAACTGTTTGTAAAAAGCAACAGAGATCTTGCTTTCTCCATTGCTTTTGCTCACAGCTCTGATGATCTGCCGCAGAATACCAGACAGCTGCGGAAGGGCAGCAAGGAGGTATTATACAATAGCATTATTTAAGAAAAGTAACTATTTTTTTTCTTAAATAATGTCATTGTATAATAGCAATAACCAACTTCTGGGTGTGGGTAATGCTGGATTTACCCCCGGTTGCCTTTGTTTGGCCACTCGGGTTTCACCCTCGTGACCAAACCACACCAACCGTGGGTAAATCCAGCATTACCCACACCCAGGCATGGGTTATTGCTATAATATACAATGCACACTCACACTGTCTGTAGGTCTGGAACCTTATACAAATGTGTAGCTGGCCTGTGTCTGCAAGTCCTGCTGTAAGAGGTATTGCTACCTGCTGTTTGTAACACTGCTGCCCACATACAGGAAGGATGTCCTCCATACTGGAAAGGTTAAGGGACAACGCCCACATGAGTCAGTATTTTAAAGTACTGGGTTGCCATGACAGTGGTTATCCGATGTACTACACAGCAGGCTGCATGCAGTTAGCAACTGGTGCAGAGCCCATCACCTGATCATGTGCATAACCTACAAAAGTCATGCTGCAATCTATTCAAACCAGCTCAATCCCTCTAGTGGAGAGAGAGAGAGAGACAGAGAGAGTGAGAGAGAGAGAGAGAGAGATAGAGAGAGACAAAAAAAGAAACATAAACAACAGAAAGCTGTCACAGCTGTCAAAAACATTAACAGGTATGTAAAACATATATGTATTTAATTGAATGTAGTATGTGGTATAGAATAATAGGATATATGATGTGGAATGATTTATATGTGCCATCTGTAGTTGTTCCTGTAATGATGTTATGCTGAACAGCTGCTCTGGACAATACTGTCTGTCCCAGTAGGCAGTGGGACATACCTGTCAACTGTACAGATCAGGAATGAATGACAAAAATGTAAGCCATAATATCTGTGTTTGGTATGTTAGTGTGGGCAGTAGCTGGTGGTGGAAGTACTGCCGTCATGACAGACACATGGTGTCAGAGCACACCACTTGCAGGACAGTCATGTTAATGTATAATGTAGCATGCACAAATGCCATAGGTGTATAATAGGCTTACCTGCAATATATCACCATATATACCACCCTAATGTTAGTCTGTGTTCACATGTGACACCTGTCTGTGCTGCAGCAAGGCTGAACAGTGCAGCTGTGTAGGAAAGAGAGTTACAGAGTGTGGACCAGATGTCTGTATGCACCCCACATATAGATAAATATATGTGTGATATATAATTAGACGTGTATGTCTACAGATATACAGACACTCAGATAAATATAAGTATATAAACAAACCACAATATATATTTGCATATATATGTACACACACATATAAATATATATATATATATATATATATCTATACACACACACACACACACACACACACACACACACATATATATATATACATATATATATATATATATACATATATATATATATATATATATATATATATGTAGATACATACATGCACACATATATATATATATATATATATATATATATATATATATATATATATATATATATACATATATATATATATATATATATATATATATATATGTGTGTCTACTTGAAAACACCGACACGCCAAAACACCGACGACGAGAACACCGAGACCAGAAGATCAGCAACTGAGATGACCGACAGTTTAAAAGCATGAAACTTCACATGCGCGACAAAGCACAATCCCGACAATCAACAAAACAAAACTAATACCTTTTCCGAAAAACACGCACACACAATACAAGCACACCAAAAACCATACAAACCTACACTAAACCTTACATACACAACTATCTATGCACTAACCTTAATCCAAACCCTAACCCTAAGGTCCGTCACTATCGCACACTCACCTAACCCACACCCTAACCCTAACTCACTTAATCCGCCCCTAACCCTGAAGTCTGTCACTATCACACACTTACCTTACCCGCACCCTAACCCTAACTCACTTAACCCGCCCCAACCCTAAAGTCTGTCACTATGGCACACTTACCTTAACATGTCGGCATTCTCAGCATCAGGCTTTTAAACTGTCGGTCATTTCAGTTGTCAATCTTCCTGTCTCGGTGCTCTCGTCATCAGTGTTTTGACATGTCAGTGTTTTCAAGTAGACCCATATTTATATATATATATATATATATATATATATATATATATATATATATATATATATATAGATATATAGATATATATATATATATATATATATATATATATATATATATATATATATGTGTGTGTGTGTGTGTATGTCTACATATATATACAAACACACAGACACACACACATATACACACACACACACACACACACACACACACACACACACACACACACACACACACACATAACATAATTCTTCTACATATTTATACACACACACACACACACACACATATATATATATATATATATATATATATATATATATATATATATATATATATATATATATATATGTATACACATACATACACACACACATACATATGTAAACACATGTCCCCTTCCATGATATGTGTGAGAGAACATCACACATATCCATACACAACATATATATACAGCAGTACATGGGTGCAAAATAGACTTTGACATGTGGTGTGTAACCCATGTTGGGAACACATCGCATTTGTTTGTGAAGGTGGGATTAGTATGTTGGTGAAGGCTAGTAGACAAATTGTGGTATGTAGGTTGGGTCTGCAGAGAGAAAAGACAGCATACAGGGCTGGTACATGACACGTGGTGTGTAAACACCATGGATGGGGTTAGTGTTGTTTGGAATGTGTATGCCATTGAGCCCCCATATGGAAGCAATGGGACCAAGGTCCCCACACATGGACAGTCATGACAGCATTTACATAGTCATAAAGGTGCTTGGGCTGTGGGCTGTGCATTAGGAGCAATCATGTCCACCCTGTGTATGTGTACTGCAGGGCTTCATGTGATGTAGCAAGTCCCCCATGTCTCTGTGGAGCTCCCTATGCACCAGACCCTGGACCTGACTTTGGATGACAGGGTTGTGTGTGTGTGCTTGTGGTGGGGGGGGTGCACCATTTCCTGAGGTGGTTCCACCTGAAGGTAGTGCAGGACCAGTAGATGATAAGGTCCCATGGTGGGTCTCAGATGTGATGTGGCCTGGAAACATGGCCAGATGAGGTGGGAGAGGGGGTTCTGCTGGCAACTAACCCCTACACATGCTATAGTGTCACTGTTATGGAACATATGTGGGCTTTAATAGTCCACACAATCCTGAAACATGTCCAACAGCATGCATAGATATCCCCAATAACACAGAATGGCAGATGTGCAGCAATCACATAGCATGCATACCACATGCACATGTGGAACCTTAGTGGCACTGACAATGGCATACAGATGAAACAGTCTGTAACAGGACAGCAAAGATAGTGTCCCCACAGGGAACATGGCTACAAACACATAGCACAAAGCGTGGTACAATACAACATATGTCCCAATGGTAGGTAAGCTGTCGACATACTAATTGCATTGTGTGAAGGGTTTGTTGTAGCTGATATGGTGAGGGGAGACAGAGATGTGTATTAAGAACTACGGTATCCCTGCTGTATGAGTTGCTCAGACCTGTTTCCATCTTTATGTCTTCCAGGAAAGATGGCTCATGCAAAATTACCAGCATTCGGTGCTGCAGAAACTGACGGAATCATGACACACTTGATGCAGCACTACCCGCTACTTTTCTGCAGGACAGCCCATGATCAGCAGGAGAGGACCACCCTGTGGAATGATCTAGTCCACAGGATCAATGATGTTGGCCTGCAGAACCGCAGTTATGAGCAGGTCCGGCATTATTGTACTGACCTGCTTCACCATGTATGTCGGCGTGCGGCTGCCATACGGGGGGACCACCTCACAACAGGGGGGGATGCCATCCATCCACCCCTGACTCATGTGGAGGAGCTTCTCAGCAGCCTTGTGGCACCTGCCTGCCCGCAGAACCAACAACTGGCAGGGAGCATTATGGAGGTGGGTGCCACCAACACATCGGCTGAGGAGCGTGCAGGTAAGGCCCCAGGGCACATCATTAGACCACTCTTGTGAATGCATCCACATCTGTACAGGTAGATCATGCATATCTGTGATGTCATATACATAGTCTGTTGCTGTGTAGTAGTAATAAACAGTTGTGCATAAGCTGTAGTATCGTGGACTTCTACTGTTGATGTACCGTAATGCTGCAGTCACCCTTTACGAATGCCACAGCTGTGGTTACTGACACCAACCCTCTTACACTCTTATGTAGGTCCCTCCAGGATACCACCAAGGCAGCAGCCTGTAGCCGGTGACTATGGCTCGTGTTCATGCTTGCCAATACACCGGGCATGTAATAGCTATGGGATATTCCATGCACACATCTAACACACCTACCCATACTGCATGCTGTACATGTTCACATTTTGTTGCTGTGACATGCACTGCATCACAGTGGAGACCATGATGGGGTATCGGAAGGGTACATCAGACACATGCAAGATAGCTAAAACAGGATAAGAAAGCTAGGAAATCACTCCACTGGTCACCCACAAGTAAAAAATAAATAGAAGTCTGTTTTATTAAGCACTTTTCATCTCTCCTTATAGGGAGACTTCTTCGCATAGCAGACATGCATGAATGCAAAGTTTAAATAAAAAAGTCATCAATCATGTGACACTTAACACACACCTCCATTTAAAAAAACCTTCCCTATAATATCCACATATTAACTATAACATTTATTTCAATAATTTATAAATTATGCCTTAAATATACTCTTACTAAAATATTCATAAAAAATCTAGAGAGGTAGGCTTATGAAAGGTGCAAGTGTGTTCATACTCCCTGGTTGTAAGGTGCTGTCATGTGGTCAGAACAGGTCAGGATAAATTATTTTAATATTTTAATTTTCGTCAGAATGAAGACATTAAATATATATTAAATAAATACTGTTGATTATGAATTTTGGGCTAAATATTTTAGTAAGAGTATATTTAAGGCATAATTTATAAATTACTGAAATAAATGTTATAGTTAATAATATGTGGATGTTATAGGGAAGGGTGTTTTTAAATGGAGGTGTGTGTTAAGTGTCACACGATTGATTACTTTTTTTATTTAAACTTTGTATTCGTGCATGTCTGCTATGTGAAGAAGTCTCCCTATAAGGAGAGATGAAAAGCGCTTAATAAAATGGACTTTATTTATTTTTTACTTGTGGGTGACCAGTGGAGTGGTTTTCTAGCTTTCTTATCTTGTTTGTGTTTTTTCTGCTTTTCTGGTGTTTACATGCAAGATAGCTACCATCCTGCCATAGTGAAATGTGTCTACAGGGATGAGAAGAATGGTGGGACACACAGCCTACAGTAGGGACGTGTGTGAAACAACACCCTCATATGGTGCTACAACAGTAAATATACCTGTATTACAATAGCAATCATTACAGAAAGACACTATGTCATAACATAGTACTGTAGTCCACATAATTAGCTGGTAGTAGGCTGTTGCATGTAGTGTCCCATGCTTGGGACACTGCAAACTGACACATGTGTAGGACATAGTTGTCAAGCATCTGCAAAAAGACTGGAGGTGGGGATGGTGTGTCATCATGACACAGCAGTGCACTGCAGCAGGGATCCTACATATGCTAAGAATGTCTGTATCTGCACAAAATCAGGTTCAGTAACTGTGGCAGATGTAACCCTGACTCCACAGCAATAGTGACGGCAGTGTATGAACTCCAAAGGATGTGCACATGAGTAGACCTTGTAACCATGCAGAGTTTGAGACGTGTAGGGGACCCCACACAGCCATGGTAAGGTCTGGCGGTTGTCAGTGTAATAGTCTTGAATTGGTCATACATGCACCGCTGATGTTGTGATCTGTAAACTAGACATCAGTCATTCACAAATGACATCTGTTCACATATCATCCTAGGTACGAGTCGTTCAAACACATAGGGGCTGTGAGCATTGGAGCTGACATAACTGACACAGTACTACACATGCAGCAATGGTTTGTACACCTGTGTGGCATGGTGCACAGTACAAGGCAGGGTGCATAACCAGTCCACAGTAACACTGTGTGCATGGCAGCAGTATTATCAAGGGGAAGGGCCATCACCTACCAACACAGCCCATGCATCACACACATGTATACTGGTGCTAGCATGAAGTCACTATAGTTGCACTGCATGCTGTTGAGTACCATATGTAATGCATGCTGACAGAAGGGTAATGGAAGGACTGTGTGTACAAAAGTTGTGCAGCCTCACATGTAGGTGTGTGTGTGTGTGTGTGTGTGTGTGTGTGTGTGTGTGTGTGTGTGTGTGTGTGTGTGTGTGTGTGTGTGTGTGTGTGTGTGTGTGTGTGTGTTGATTGTGTCTGTAAGTGCAATCTGGTGGAGTGGAGTGTGGTCGATGCATGTCAGATGTGTGTGTACATGTGTGTCTGTTTATGTGGGTATCCATGTATGCACAGGTAATTGTGGGGTTGATCACATGGCAGTACTTCTCCTTGGGATCGTGCCATACATGGACATGGAGTGACACATGAGACACCAGGACAACTTGTCTGATATGTGAACACAGGAAAGCTGATAGCATAACAAGGTCTGTAGCATGGAACATGCATTGGGAGGGAAAGTGCACACTAGGTATACACATCATATTGCCATCAGCAGATAGATAACCAACTACCCACATATGCAGCACTACTTATGCAATGGGAAATTACCAGAGCACACCAGTTAGTGTATCCAGATATTACTGTTGTCTGATAGGTTGATTGTACAGCAGATGTGACATGGACTGACCAAGACTGTAGTATGAGACTCCAGTGTGTGTGAAATATGTAGTGAATGTAGTAGCCCTAACCATATAGGGGCCATGTACACCATGATGGAACATACACAGGGTTAACACTGGATGACAGTAGTAAGGCCATATACAACCTACTCCACTCAAGTCAGGGAGGTGATGGAGTAACAGGTCATGTGTTGTGATCACACATGTAGGCATGGACAGGAATGATATGTTAATGGGTAGTATTAATGAGTGTATGTTAGCAAGTGCCATGCAGGATGGGGAACATATGTAACTGAATGTGGGACTGTCTGTAAACCCAGGGACAAAGAGGTAGTAAGGTGGACTGTCAGTGTGTGTGTGTGTGTGTGTGTGTGTGTGTGTGTGTGTGTGTGTGTGTGTGTGTGTGTATAAATGTGTGTACTGTTATGCAATGCTGTACAGGTCTTAAAGTGTGTGTTTGTTTCTCCTACAGGTAACGAGGTGGGTCAGGGTCCCTCTTGCATGCAGTCTGAGGTTGGTGTCCGTACAGACACCAATGTTGATGATGATGATGATGGTACTGTAGAGGCACAGGTGGGGATGTCAGAGGCCAACACTGCACCATTATTTGTCATCACCCTCCTAGCCACCCCAAGCCTGCACACAGTTACAGTGCCCATACACAACCCATCACCAGTGGCCATACCAGAGGGATAGTTGGCGGTTGGTGTCAGTGCCCTGGAGAATGCGGTTTCCATGCTGACTGTGTCGGGTCACAGTCGGCGTAGCCAGATGTCTGGCAGGGCATCACATAGGCAGATGTACCATTGTGCTCTTAGGAGGGCCTCTGGTCATCATGCCCCTGGCAGAGGCACCACAACTGGTACCACCAGGTGCATGTTTCAGGCTGTCATGGAGGCACAGGCACATATAGAAATGAACACCAGACAGGGCCTGAGGCTGTAGAGGGCTGCTTTCTCATCTGTAAGTGATAACATCCCTGAACTTGGTGCTGCCCTCTGTGAACAGAACAAGATCATGGATAGATGGTGGGGTGAGATGGTGGGCCTCCTTGACTGTGGAAGTTCCGTGCTTGAAAACTTGGCCAAAAACACCAGCAGCTGGCAGTCAATATAGATGTGCTAGAATGCCAAGCTGCTCCTGTAGTGGCAGTACTAGCCTCAGCACATCACTGGGGGTGCTGTCCACACCACACCACAGCAGACCTCGTACACGTGGCCCTGGCCAGTCCCAGGTGGGACATGGTTCCAGTGGACATCTGTCATCATCAGGGGAGAGTAGCACATCAAGGTCTGCATCTGCACGTGCCCATGGACCCCCTGGCAGGCACAGTCAGCATGTCCATGGCCAGAGTTGGTGAACTGCACACCTTGCCAGATATGGTCTGCAGCTGTCCAAAAACACCTGAATAGGGCAGCCACATGGCAGAACTGTGTGCATGCATACCCACACACTATGCAAACACACTTAGGGCAACCCTATACTGACACACACCACAGCACTATGCCCCGATCAAAGAATTAAACCCCTCACCCACACACATGGTGTCAAATGTATGGACCACCCTCGGTTTCTGGCAAACCAGCAACACACAGTGGGCATATGATGATACCTGCGCCACATTCCTGTCATCCATAACATCAATGCAGGGACAGGCTAATATGGTTCTGATGCACATGGTGACTGTAATAGAGTGCAGCAATGTACTGCAGTGTAAGATGTTGTTAGGGGTAATGAGTAATGCATACATGTCAAATAGTGTAACCATCCAGCTATGATGCATTTCAGATGTTAGTAACACTGATTGATTTTGATCTCCATAATGTTATCCATTTGTGTTGTAGGTGTACATGTGTCAGCAGGAGGATGGTCTGCAGTCATATTCCACAAGGGTTATGGCACTGTGATGACACCATGGCCGTGACATATCCGGTGTACAGTTGCACATATGTCACAGGTTTCTATAACAGTTATTGCCTGTGCCACATTGATATGTGACCCGCTGGGACATGTATAATCTGCACCTTATGTCAACCCATCCACATACACATACATCCTTGCTTGGCAACACTGTGACTAGACCCCTACCTAGGTATGTAGTGCTACTGAACTGTTTGGCTTTCATTGCACACACCAAACAAAGTTTAGGGTAAGGGTGTACCAGGTTACATGTTACATGCAGAACATTCATAGACATGTACAATATGGTAATGGGGGATTTAATGGTTGTATATGGAGAATACATAGTGTGTCATACCATCATATGCACATTGACAGACATATAACAGGCAGGCACACATCTTAGAGACCTAGGCTTATTGGTGCTAACTAACTAGTCCATGTGTCCAATGTGTTACAGGTAGGCTGCACACAGCACATGTGTAACTGGGCTGTATTGTGGTATCAATTACTGGTATGGTTGATGGAGACAGTGGTCACCAGAAAGTGGTACATGGGACATATACCAGGTGTACCATGGTGTAATGACAGCATACACAGCACCCACATTCCCCAATGGATATTGTATGCACTGGAACCCATTATGACACTCTGACATTCCCACTATCACATATTGCCCATGACAGCAATACAACCCATTGTATATCATCACAACAGTGGTAATACAGGGATATGCATCTAATGCACATGCCACAGGCATAGTAGGGTGTTGCATTGTGATGCCTCATGTATGGGCAGCAACAATACTATCTGTACTACTGTGTGGCAATGTTTAGTGTGATAGGAGTATGTGGCCTCAGAATGGTGTACCCTACAGATATGCAGACATGCACACATACACACACTTGGCAGACCTCAATGGGTTTCCCATACCTATTGACCCATTTGCACAACATTGTTGTGCTGGTATTGCAAGGTACATGTAGCCATTAGGGAGAGGAGTTTAACAGGGTCCATGTCATGTCCAATAAAGCAGCGGCCACATCTGACTATGGCAATGAGAGTTGAGGTGGTTGTGAAGGCCGTCATGGAATTCCCAACTACAGGTGTACTAACACACACACACTGCTATCCTTAGTAATGCACATGTACACGTGTCATTACTGTGGTGCATTGCTGCAGGTGGTCATAGCTGTGTACCTGGCTATTGTCCATGGAGAGATTGGATGTGTAGGGGGTATGTGTACATTGGTATCATGCCACCTGACATGTGCCAGCAGGCATCTATCAACAGACACCACATTAGTGACCATCAGGGTGAGAGTGGCATGCATCAGCCAATCCTCTGGGTGCCTTCTACACCTGACCACTGAAGTGATCCAGTTGACATGCATGTAACATGTATTACAGCACATGGTAAGTGTCTGTAATGGAGACCTGTACCCAAGCATGTTCTGTTGACTGTGGTATTGTAGTGTAGGTACCCATGGCATATGGCCCATATAGGGTGTTGTCGCCTATATGTGACAGGTAGTACACAGCTGGTCAGACATGTCAGTGTCAATCAAGCATAGGTTGTCTGTATATATCCCAGCTGGATACCTGCCATCTGAACATATGTAGAGGGACCAACAGACATCAGTTTGGCAAGTAGCTATGCAGTAGGATGAACATGTCAACAGATGGATGTTTGACAACAATATGCATGCCATTACTGCATGTTGCAAGCCCTCACTAACATGTGCTGTACAGACGATACTCTACAGTTACATTCCACATGTCTGAATATTATCCAGTAGGGGATATATACGGTGACACAGCCCACACACCAGGAACATAACAGTGAGGCTTCAGAGTGCAGCTATACCCGCAGGTGTGCTTGTTGTCAGTAGTAATGTTAGCATTCTACCCTCGCCTGAGACAGCACTGTCAACAGTAGTAATGCCATGTTACACTACATGCCAGTGTGACAGCATGTACCCTGGGTTGCTACCCCTGCATATAACACATTCACATGGATAACAGTGCTGTGCAGGTCTCATATACTTGTGTGTCCCAGACATGAAACTCAAAACCCTTTTTACTATAATGACAGCACATAGACACATGTACTGTACATGGCAGTACATACACTTATTACAGATGTCATTTTCCAGGGTTTGACATAGCCTTGTATTTTACTCAGAGATAGCCTCTGATTAGATGATATGCCACAGAGTATAGCTGGAGGTTTTCTAGATGGTCAGCATAAGCCATCTGCTTTAGGCCTGTGATTCTTATAGTGATGTATTTCTACGGCCTTCCCAGCTGTTGCAGATGTCTTGTGAGGTACATACCAAACGGGGTGTTGTACTCTTTACTGGGTGTAATGAGGGATGAGTATAGTGGGACAATTACCTCCTTTTTTCTGGATGTAGAGCCCTCAGTGATGAGGTGTGCCACATAGAAAGATTTCCTTACTGTTGTGGCAGCAATGTGGTTAATGAAGGTGAGACCACTGTCCACCTGTGTCCCTATGTCTGACACCACACTTTCGGTGTTTAGTTTACTGCCACCTATGTGGTAATTTATGGGTACATGGTATTTCCAAAGGGGTAAACTATACATTACTTGGCATTAAGCTTGGGCCCATGGCTCTGGCACCAAGCATCTGTTTCTGTAAGGCCATGTTGTAGAATATCCACATCATTTGGGGATACAATAATGGCTTCCAGTTTGCAGTCATCTGTGAACTTTGTTAGCCAGAGTTCCATAGTGCTGGCCTGTACTTCAGGGACGTAGATGCCAAACAAGAGCTGTCCCAGGACTGAACCCTGAGGTACTCCACTTGTCACTTGTCTGGAGCTGGGATTGGAGTTGGCTACTTTTACAGTCTGGGTTCCACCAGTAAGTCAGTTGGCAACCCATCGAGTGACGCAGGAGTTTATGGCCAGCTTCATAAGTTTAACTATGTCTCCATAGTGGGGGATGGTGTTGAAGGCCTTGGCCAAGTCCAGATAGGCTGTGTGGACCACCTTACCCTCTTCCACAGCTCTGGAGACTGATTCAAAGTAGTCAATCAGGTTCAGGAGACAAGATCAGCCCTTCATGAGCCCAACCTGGGTGGGGTCCAGTGTTTGCTGGCTGACAATGTCTTTGTTTATAATTTGCATGATAATGCATTCCATGCCCTTGCAGATCAGGCTCATCTGACTGATGGGACGGTAGGATCCAAGGTGGATTCCCCCTTGTGGAGTGTGATAACTGTAGCTGTGCACCACTCAGTGGGATTGAAGCCTGAGCTGAGGCTATGATTAAACATGGCACTTTGGTGAGGTGCAGGTTTATTTTGTAGTTCATGTAGTACACAGCCCGGGATGTCATCTGGTCCCATGGATGCTGTATTCCTAGCTGTGGATAGTGTGGTTTCCACCTGTGTGGCTGTGATTACTGGAATTTGGCAATCTTTTGGTACTGAAATGGATCCTTAAGGGGGTGAGAGGAGGGTGAATGTGGCATTAAATCGATCTGCCCGGATATTGGCAAACTCCTTGGAATCAGTATATTTAATGCCATTCTGTTGTAGCTCAGAGCAGTTCAGTCTTTGGAATCTTGCGTACAAGCTTTGGCAGATTTTGAGGGTTATCAGCTTCTTACTGAGGCTGGTAAGGGAGCAGTTTGCATTTTGGGATTATCCTTTTTTCTTCAACAGTTTTGTCCTTCTGTTGTATAGTTTGTTTATGGCAGTGGAGCACCAGATTGGCTTCCTTTTTTTATAATAGTGACGTCTTGAAATCCCGGAACACCAGAAGCACGGAATTCAAAATCCCGAAGTATGGAGATTTTGAATTAGCGCTTCTGGTGTTCAGGTGTGTGAATGGTAAGATGTGACTTTGGGTATGTATGTATGTGCATGTGTGCTGGTTAGGGGCTTTAGTGTATGTCAGTGTGTGTTTTGATTGTGATGTGTGTGTGCAAGTGTGTGTACAATGTGTGGGAGTGAGTTACCTGTGTGTGTCTGATTGTGCGATCTCGGAGTTAGCATATATAAGTAGGGGGGTGTATATAAGTAGGCAGGTGTGGGGTGCAGGGGAGCTTGCCCCCTACTTATCTGTAGTGTAGGATATTATGTTTGAGTTGGGGGGGAAGTTGTGTGTATGTGTTTGTGTGTGCTGCATCTGTAGTGTACCGTCGGGATTTTGAACTTCGCAATTTGAGGGTTTCGGTGTTTTGTGTGTTCGGCAATGTAAATTCAAAATACTGAAATTTTGGATTTCAGTATTTCGAAATTACATAGTGAATCTGTACATATATATCTCCATATATGTATGTGGATATGTATATGTCCATATATGTATGTGGATATGTATATGTGAATATATCTATATAGATATGTGGATATATGTGTACACATATATGTTTACCATATGCCCAGAACATGGAGTGGAGTCCTACCTCAGCACCAATAGTCACAACCCCATAGTGCAAGGGGCTGTCATGGATGTATTGCAGGTATATATGTAGACAGTTGCTACTGTCATAGGGGTGTCTTAATAGACATATTGGGTGTGGGAGGTCACATTTGCTGTAGACATGTGCACTGTTGCCTATTGACAGACATCCTAAGGGCATCATAGCACAGTACCACTGCTAGCACAGTAATGATCCTGTGGACCACAGCAGGGATATGACCAATATATGTGGACAGTCTGGCACTCTGGTCAGTCCAGAAGTGTACACATGTCCCCTTCATGTGAGACATGTGGACCACGCCTCCCAATGTGGATTTTACTAGCCATGTACATGGGTATATCATGACAATACTGGAGTACATATGCCCACACAGTGTATGGTGCTGAGTTTACATGTCCATATACTACCCAGTAGATAGTGACATGCATCTGTACAGCATACCGCTGCTTTGTCAGAAATGCACAACAGTTATGCTGGCCCAGCAGCAGTATGTCTTGCAATTAACTGGGCATAACAGCACACTGGGTAATTTCAGTAGGCTGCTAGGCATGTCACAAAGCACTGGGAAAACTACAGGCAGACTTCCACAACACTGGACTACATATCGTATGAGGGAATACACATGTACCTGCGATTATAGTGGGCTCGACACACAGGTCACAGCACAGCATAGCAGACACCTGTGAGAAAATGCATACCCACATCCAATGTCAATGCAGCCACAGCCACATATGATACACAAGCTTAATATGACACTGTAACGACTGTCTGATAAACACCATCCTCATATGTGCCACTCACACACTAACCCTACATACACTGGTCATGGCACAGTGTGGTCCGATGACTGTCTGTGGTAAGGGACACGTGTGTGTCTGGCTCTACAGACATGTGAGCCAATAGGGTACTATACACTGGAGCAGCATGTAACATCAGATAGAACAGGACTGAAAACAATGGTATCTACCACAGTCTGTACAGAGCTCAAGGTTCGTAAGCGCAATACACATACTGTCATCATCCTAACTCAGGGGTCTGCAACCTGTGGCCCTGGAGCTACTTGTGTCTCTTCCACCCTGCTGTAGTGGCTCCCTGTACTCTACCACACACACACACACACACACACACACACACACACACACACACACACACACACACACACACACACACACACACACAGAGTGATCAAGCAATCCCAACACAGGAACACAATTATGGACATATGTTAGGTATTGTTCTTATACACTTAGTTATTTTACATCTAGTATAACTATATATGAAACCGTATATGCTCTGCTGTCTCCAGTTTAGGAGTCAGATAGCTGTTGTGCCTCCCAATGAATTTAGTTTGGTGGTTGAGGGGTCAGAACTGGCTCTTTGGATAGTGAAGGTTGCAGACCCCTGCCCTACATACACAGACCACAGTACTGTACACACAAATACGGAATGTCCAAGTGATGTCCTCAGAAACAACCCCTACTACACACAGCATGTCCAGCAGTCTGTTATCTGACTGGCTTGTTATCAGGTATGATGTCAATAAATAATGGTGTACAGAACATATGCACCATATATATGTGGGCTTCATCTGCACAACATATGTGTGCACCTCTGCAGTCTAGAGATCAGTGTATGTAACAGTGTTATATGCCCCTGTAAATCAGTGTATGGGGGGTAGCACCATACGTACCCTAGGGAGGAATACCAGTAGTAAGCTGCCTTAAAGTATATGGATGTACATTACCATACATTTCACCTTGTGAACATTGCTGGCCTACTGCTTACTGCCATCAGTGTGATTGTGATGATTTCAGTTATGCATTGTTATGTAACAGATGCCAGCCATTGTGTCAGCCTAGGTTGTTTCCCCCTAGTGATTGCATGCAGAGTGTATTTAGAGGCCACTGGGCTACATATCTGAAGTACATACTGTTGATTGCTTGTTATCCTGTGGCCCAGTCTGTCTTTCCTGTTGTATTACTTGAAGGCCTTGGAGTGGACACCAACAGATATGATGTTTTTGGATTACTGTAACAGATTATCTGTTTGAGAGTTGCATTACTCTGTTTGTATGTATTTCAAAGGATAATCAGCTATATGACATGGCATATGCAACTGTAATTTTACACAAATAAACCTTTCTTATGTATACAAACCTGAGTGTTGTGTTACATCTTTTGACTTCTCTGTGGGTATATATTTCAGGCAGCAATTGTCTTTCGCATGGGTGACTCATACACTTTCAATCAGATGAGGTTGCAACTGTAGGGATACTGGCTGTTCAGCATGGTGAGCACCCTCTGACTATGTATATTCCTAGACATACCCCTGTGTACATATTTAGAAATATATACATATATATAAATATATATGAAGATATATACATGTAAATGCCCACATCGCCACATGTATATGTCTACACCTATATGTCTTCATATACACAGCAAGTTACGTATATGTGCGCAGATATATAGCTATGTAGGTATATACGGACATAGTCATACATATGTAAGCTGATATGTGTATATATCTATCTAGGTGTATGTGCCCATACATCTGTAGATAGCAATGGCAGATTAACAAAAACAAATATGTCCACATACACCATTAATGGGGTTGAGAGACCCCAAACAATATGCATCTTGTACGAATAGGCATACCCCCCAGCCAAACACGTCTGCTCTGCAATACACTACCAAGTGTTGCAGCTCCCATAACCAGGACCTGACATGACATGGGCACAAGATGTTAACAGTACTACATCCCACCTGCATGATGTCAGGCTGGTATTGGTAACATATCATGCAGTACAGTCTGGCTCCCATAGGAATTGTAAAATGTGGAAGCTATCAACATCTCCAGGATACATATACACAGACACATATATGCAGACACAGATATACATATATATATTTATATATCTATATCTATATCTATATATATATATATATATATATATATATATATATATATATATATATATATATAAATAATTACATACATATATATATATAGATATACATGTGACTACACATACACACGCAGAGATATGTACAGTAAGATACATATGTAGAAGGTGCACAAAATATGGAACAGCCACTATGCCTACAGTTCACACCTGAACAACTGGACACTGTATGGGCCACCCATACAAATGACAATTGTTGCCTGCAACATATACCCACAGAGAGGTCATAGGAAAAAACACCACACACAGGTTTGCAGGAACCTTTATTTGTGTACTATTACAGTTCTATATACTATTGGTGCTGCAATTGGGATTGTCTTCACAGACATGGTGTGTACGGGAGGTCACATCTGCTTTCTACATGTGTGCCATTGGCTACTGACAGACATCCTAAGGAAATCATAGTAAAGTACCGCTGCCAGAACATACTGCCCCTGTCAACTGCAGCAGAAATTTTGGCCAATATGTGTGGACATTCTGACACACTCTGTACAGTCCAGAGGTATACACAGAATTCCTTAGTGCAAAACATTTGTACCATGCCTGACAATATGGATGTTAACAGCCATGTAGATGGGTATAACACATAACATCTGGTATACATATGCCACCATAGGTTATGCATTCACACACCCCTGTCTGGCCTGACACATACAAACTGCTGGTACAGGGGTGCCATGGCCACATACTACCCACTAGTACATCATCCAACTGCTCTGTCTGACATACATGACTGTTAAGGGAGGCCTGGCAGCAGTACATCTGGCAAGTATCTGCACATGACATCTCACTGAGTAAGTACACTAAGCTGCTAGGCATGTAACAATGCACTGTGCAAGCTACAGGCAGACTGGATCAACACTGGCCTACATCTCCTATGGGGGAATGCACATGTATCTGCATATATAGCAGGCTGTACAGGCATGTCACAGCACAGGGTAAGATACACCTGTGTGAAAGTGCATAACCACAACCAATGAGAACATAGCCACAGCCACATATGGCAAGCTAGCATAATATTACAGTATATGGATTATCTGTTCAACATCATCCTCATATGTGCCACTCACACACTAACCCTACATATACTGGGCTGCTACACAGTTTGGTATGATGGCTGACTGTGGTATGGGACATGTGTGTGTCTGGCCCTACAAACATATAAGCCAATATGGTAACATACAGTTGAGCAGCATGTAACATCAGATAGGACGGGATGTAGGATGATGACAACTACCACAGTCTGTACACAGGCCAAGATACATATTAACAATACACACACTGTCAACATTCACGATAAGTACACAGACCTCAGTACTGTACAAACAACCACAGTATGTCCAGGTTATGTCATCAAATATAACCCCTACTTAACATAACATGTGTAGCAGTCTATCTCACTGGCTTGTTATCAGGTATGATGACACTAATTATGGTATACAGCACATATGCACCTCTTCGTGCATGACATATGTACAAAGGTTGACAGAGTTGTGGCTGGAAGCACATACACAGGGCCAATATTGACATGCTGCTGTGATAACCTCATACATTTACTGTTGTAACCGGGTTTGTTGCAACATATGTCCTATGAGGGATATGTAGTCAGTAACTGTCACGGCTTTCACCATCTACAGACTGCAATCCTCACACTACCTTCTGCAGTCCAATGATAGATGCTCCATGGGTAACACATGAAACCAAAGGCACAACACACTGCCCAGTCTGCAGATGACCCTGCAGATGGGGATTCATCATAAACATCAAACTGACATGGCAGGTAATGAGATATGTAGGACAGTCATATCCAAACTCACACTGTTAAATCAACATTACTCCAAATGCAGTATAACAGCACTTACAGTCTGTAGTCAGGTCAGACACATCCCCCTCCTGTGTGTTGTCCTGTTTCCACAGTGTATGTTGTTAGAGGTAAATCCCCAATCCATCTGAGATGCTGTTTGCCAAACAACAGACCTGGTTCCTGCTCACAGTGAATGAAAAGGGCCAACACCAACATGATGTTCCTAGATATTGGAGTGTGTTTCCATGCAATTGGCTATGGGAATGTTACCACAGCTGTTCCACATGCAATCAGCTAGGGGAGGGCTGCAATTCATGCAGAGGCCATCAGCTGATCATGAGCATCACTTAAAATACACATGCTGCTGCCTAAGCAAAGCAGGTGTAGGTCTCCACATCCAGCAGAGAGGGAGTGGGAGAGGCAGACAGAGGCAAAGACAAGTCAGGGAGGGGTGAGAGAGTAAAACCTAAGCATGTTTGTGTCACACACCTACCAGCACAGGGTATCAAACCCCTGATGACTATGTTGTGCTGTCACAGTTCTATGCAGTTATTAGATGCATCACATGGATTACTTGTTTTAGAGGTCTCAGAACATATATGTGATGGTGAGTGACATCTGTAACAGGGTTATGGTAGCTATACGGTAGGTGACGTACACGTGCTGTCCACATGAACAGGTGCCAGCATCAACACAGCCACACTCTCGCAGGGACTCTCACACATTGACAAACTTGGCAGGGGCAGGATTACAACTCATCAGTAGTGGGATTGCCACAACAAATCACTTTGCAGGTATCACATGCACCACACTGGTCATATGGAGGTTGTATAGGCAAAGGGTATGGAGAGGTGTCTGACATCAGACAGCATGCTTCAGTATGCCAATGGGGGTTGTAGTGAGTGTAGAAGTGAACATACGCACCATACAACACACGCACAAACACACAGGGTGCCTGTACTGACATGCATGGGTGTATGTCTGCATGGGTGTGTGAAGTTCGACTGTGCCAGATGGCTATACAAGGCTAGGCAATGGGTATATCTTGGCATCAGGCCACATGAATATGATCTGCATTGTGGCTCAGGGCTGTAGTTTCTGCATTTGACCACACAGGTGGGTATTGTATCCCCCATCCAGTCACCTGGGTGACTATTGTGTGTGGCCAGTGCTGTGCATCACTTGCCATGTATGTGTTCTTAGTCCATGACATGGATGGTATCTGGGATGTGCACACCTCCCACATGCATGTACAGTGATATGTGGAACTTTACCTGGGGTGTCTGGCCGCTGTTGTGAACACAGATTATCATCAGATGTGCCAGTCTTGCCCATCTGCTCTTACATTGATAGCATGCTAATGGCATTCCCTGGTGTCAGTGGCATTTGTCCATACAGGGCATGTTGTCAGGCATGGTATGTCCTTTGTGGGTCATGTGATGGCACCACAGGTGTTGCAGGTGTCCATTGGGAACATGGGTGAGGTGCACTGTCTGCATGTATGTGCATATTGGACAGATGGACATGGTGCCATGCCCTGTGTAGCCCACTGCTATCACTCCATAGTTACTATCCGTGGCCAATATGAAATGTACTACCCACATATTGTCTGTTGCCTAAGCATGTGTGTGTGTATGAGACATGGGTTGAAAGTGTGCTCTGGGTAATACTGGGGTTGCTAACTGTGATTACCTAGCCTAGATGTCACATGTATGGGTATGGTTTTGCACCCCAGCCTCTCAGCTATTTCACATCTGTTATCCCTGAATGGTGGACATTGTGATATATAGTAGGGCCAACATATAAAAAATATGCAAAACCCACTCCACATTGGAGTTACAAACACACACACACACACACACACACACACACACACACACACACACACACACACACACACCTGTCAAGTCTGAGCGTAGAACCCCTATCTAGCTAGTTTATCACACTACAGCCCTACGCAGTTATAGTACATGCCACTGAGACTACCGGAGTGCTCTTTCTCCAAAGGTGTATATCACATTGAATGACAGCAGGATTGCCAAAGTAGGACATTCAAATTGTAGTGAGCATGTCTAGCCTAAAATGCATTGCTCCCTACACAGTGACACACAAAATATCCACAACTGACATGTGTGGGTATAGAACCCCTAAAAGAAGTCTATATCTTACTACAGCATGGAGCTGTTATAGGATGCACCACAGGGATTACTGGGAAACTCCTTCCCCAAAGGTGTATATCACATTGGATGACATCAATAGGATTGCTAAAGTAGGACATTCGAATTGTAGTGAGTGTGACTAGCCTAACATACTTTGCTCCATACACAGTGACACACACATAAAACTTCCATAACTGACGTGTGGGTATAGAGCCCCTAACAAGGGGTCTATATCACACTGCAAAATTGAGCTGTTATAGGGCACACCACAGGGATTACTGGAGCACTCCTTCCCCAAAAGTGTATTTCATAATGAATGACATCAGCAGGATTGCCAAAGTAGGACATTCGAATTGTAGTGAGTGTGACTAGCCTAAAATGCATTGCTCTCTACACAGACAGTGACATGCACGTAAAACATCCACAACCAATATGTGTGGGTATAGAACCCCTAACAGAGGTCTATATCACACTACAGCATGGAGCTGTTATACACCACAGGGATTACTGGAAAGCTTCTTCCCCTAAGGTGTATTTCACAATGAATGACATCAGCAGGATTGCCAAAGTAGGCAATTTGAAATGTACTGAGTGTGACTAGTCTATTATGCATTGCTCCATACAAAGACACTAACACACACAAAACATCCAGAACCACCATGGGTGGGTATGGAACCCTACCACAGGTCTAAACCACACTACAGTAGCATGCAGTTGTGGCATGTGCTACAGAGATTACTGGGCTGTAACCTTCCCAGAGGTGTATTTCTAGGTGGGTGACATCAGCAGCCTTGCCAAAGTTGAGCATATGAATTTTAGGGAGTGTGAGTACCCTACAAACCATTGCTTTCAAAACAGACAGAGTCAGACAGACACACATACACACTTGCCATGTCTGAGATTAGAACGCCTATCCAACTACTTTATCACACTACAGCAGTACGCAGTCACAAGACACACTACAGAGATTACTGGGCTACAACCTTCCCAGAGGTGTATTTCTAGGTGGATGACATCAGTGGCCTTGCCAAAGTTAAGTATATGAATTACAGGCAGTGTGAGTACCCTAAAAAGCATTGCTCTCTACACAGACAGAGTCAGAGAGACACACACGCTTGCCATGTTTGGGATTAGAACACTTACCTAACTACTTTATCATACTACAGCAGTACACAGTTACAGGACTCATGATAGAGATTATTGGGCTACAATCTTCCCAGAGGTGTATTTCTAGGTGGATATTTGCAGCCTTGCCAAAGTTGAGCATATGAATTGTTGGGAGTGTCACTACCCTAAAAAGCATTGTTTTCTATACAGTCAGACAGACACGCATGCAAACACCCATACATTTTCCAAGTGTGGGATTAGAACTACTAACGAAACTAATTTATCACACTACAGCACTACACAGTTATGGGATGTGCCACAGAAACGTTTAGGCTACAACTCTCCCAAAGGTGTATTTCACATTGGATGACCTCAGCAGGCTTGTCATAGTAGGGCTATGGGGAGGGCAGTGTGTGTGCATTGGCCATAACCTATTCATCTAGGGGTTGACACACCACATGCAGGCACACACAGGGTCATATTTCACAGGTACATGTATACAGCTGCTAGATGGCTACTTCCTTGTACAGTCATGTTGCACAGCTGGCACATGCACCACATAGTCTGCAATGCTGACAGATACTGGTGGCTAGTATCTGCAGTGAGTGACATCTGCACCTCATGTGTTTGGGGCCCTTTGGCTGTGTGTTGAGTGGGACAATCCTGGTTGGCTCCTTGTCACAGTCACCCTCTTCCACACATCTATGTATGTCTACCTTTGGCTTATTATAGTGTGTTGTCCTTACATATATGTCTGTATTCCTATCCATGAGTGTGCAAGGCATAAGTTGTGCATACTGACGAGTGTCTGCACTAACAACTGCAACTGCAGATATGTCTGGTCCACTGGTGTTTGCAGACATGGCCTTCATGTGTTTAAGTGTGTGAGCATGCCCAGTATGACTTTTCAGTATGTTGTTGACTGACATTGTCTTCATTACTCTAAGTGTGTGGGGATGCCCAGTATGGCTGTCTGTACTGAATGTGTGGATCGGGTCCAGGTAGTTTGTACTGCAATACTGACCTTTGTGTTGTACACCTACAGGTAGCATGCAGGTAGCATGTTGTCTCTGCAGGGTATTCGACGATCATTTGGAATGGACTGTTACTACATTTCTGCATAGGATGGAGGGGCACACCTGACTATTTCTACATTTCTACACAGGATTGGGGGGGGCACACCTGACTGTTTCTATATGTGTAATAGGATGGGGGGCAGACCTGACTATTTCTACACAGGATTGGGGGGGGCACACCTGACTGTTACTATATTTCTACATAGAATGGGGGGCACACCTGACTATTTTTACATTTCTACACAGGATCGGGGGGGGGGGCACACCTGACTGTTACTATATTACTACATAGGATGGGTGGGGCACACCTGACTACTTATACATTTCTACACAGGATTGTGGGGCACACCTGACTGTTACTATATTTCTCCGTAGGATGGGGGGCACACCAGACACTTGTACACATTTGCTAGGATTGTACTGGTATGTCGGGTACTCCATTTCCGTCTGTAGTCTTACCTATCATGCTGGCTAGAGGTATACCAGTGTACTACAGATCTTAGCTTTTAATTGCCTATATATCAGTTTCTGACTTCCTAGCCTTCAGAATTGACATCCCACTGCCTGACCTGCTGTCATCTGTTTGTGTAGGCCTGGGGGGGGGGGGTTATCCACAGGCCTCATTCAGAGGCCATAGCACAGCATTTGTTTGTGTTTGTCTACACCTGTCCTGCTGGCTGTGACTGTTGTTGGGTATGTGACCCCCACCTGACTGGCATGTGTGAGTCACTTACCTTGTGGGTGTCCCAGTATTGAGGGTGGTGCTGCAGGGCTGCCTATGTCGGATGCACATAGTACACACCCTACACATGGTTAGGCACAGGTAGTGTAATGTTTGGCATCCCTATTACTGTATGTGAGAGTTGGAAAGAGGTGTTATTCCCTGGGTCCCTACCATGTCAGTGTATGTGCTATGCATTGCCTCTTTGCCAAGGCCAGGGCATAGTGGCCATGCCTCTTTCTGTCTACTGAGGCAGGCTCAGGTTGTTCCTCCTCCAAGTCACTCTGTGCCTGTGCAGGCCTTTGCAATGATGGGGGGCTGTGTGGCCCTGCCTTGTGCTGTTCCTACTGCAGCTGTTTTCCCAGGATCATATTGGGTACCATGGCACATACAAGGACGATTTGCGTACATGTAGGTGGTGAGTACTGCAAGGCTCCACTGGATGTGTCCAGTCACCGGAACCGTGACTTGAGCATAACAAACACATGCTCTATTATGATTCTTGTTTGTGAGTGTGCCTCATTATGGAGTTCTTGTTCATGCGTGTGTGCATTTCTGATGGGTGTCATCAGCCATGGCTCCAGTGCGTATCCAGCATCCCCCACTAGGTGACCATGTGGGATGTCCCCATTGGCAAATCTCTGGTACAGCTGCGTCAGATGCCAGATGTGGGAATCATGATAGCTTCCAAGGCAGCCAGCACACACTTTCATTATTATGCCCTGGGCATTGCACATGACCTGGCAGTTGATGGAGGGGAAGCCCTTCCAGTTGATGTAGACCCTACGCTGCTCACCGGGTGGTGCTTTGATGCATATGTGCATGCAGTCTATTGCACCCACTACCTTAGGGTATTCTGCTATTTGGTGGAAGGGACACATATTGCTGGCCAACACTTCATGAGTTTTGGGGAAATATATGTGCTCACTGACATGTGCTGACATAGCATCCAGGAACTGGTGGAGTACCCTAGATGCTGATGCCTGTGAAATCCCCATCATATCCCCAGTTGGCCTTTGGAAGGTACCTGTAGCTAGTATTCTTAGGCCTACACATACCTTGGTATCCACTGGGATGGGATTCCCTCTGTTAGTTCTGTGTGTCAGGCATGGCCGGCACAGCTTAACAATTTGCTGTAGAAGGTCCCTGTCCACCCTATAGCACTCCACTATCTCCAGCTCATGTAGCCCTTGGTAGGTTACCCTGGATCTGTACACTCTTCTTCGTCTCCTCACTGTGGGTTGCTCAGCAGCAGTCACATCCTCACCACCCTAAGCCTCTTCCACAAGTTGTATGATAGCTATTGCAGCCCCTAACATTTTGCTGTTGTAAGTGTTAAAAGTTCCCCACTTGTTTACACCAGTGGTGTAGAGTGTGGGAAAAAACAGAGGAGAAGGTGTTTGCTTAGTTTATAGTAGTGTGATGGGCTGGGCTGGGCTGCTGCCTTTGTAATTGGCTGATTCTGATCCATTTCATCTGCCAGCTAAGCTAGTTCTCCTTGATTACCTTCCTATTGCTTTTTTCCCTTCCCATTGCCTTCCTGTTTAAGCCCGGGAGCTCACCGCGCAGAGTGCTCAAATATGCACACTGCTGCTATTTCCAGGTCTAACCTCTTTTTTCTTCCTGTAAAGCCTGGTGCACAGCGTGCACACCTGCTTAGGCTTTGTAAAGAGTGCTAAGCATGTTTAGACACACCCCCTAGCTAAGCTATGCTAAGCTATTAGCAAACCTGAGCCACAGGGCTCCAGTCCACTTACATTATGCCTGACACACACCTTCATAATGTCACCTGACTCCTAGGCTTGCACCAGGCTATTCCTACTCTTACACTGTTGGGACCTAACTCACATGCTGGGGAAAACTGGGATTCACTATCCTTCCCCTCATTTGCATAGGATTGCCTGCTAATGCATAGTTGCATGTGTCACACTGAGCCTCTCCCCTTAGCAACCACTGCTCACTGGCCAGATTGTCTTCTGCCTGCCAGTAACTTGCATGGCAGAATACTGATTTTAGTTAGAATGCTTATTTTAGGTTTATTTTATTATTTTTCCCCCAATCTCGTTTATGCGCCTCTGTCCTACGCTTACACAGCCGTGATTGGCTAAAATAAAATAACAGTTGATTTTTTTTATTTTTTAAACTGTTTGCAATGCCAGTGGCCTTATACTTGGCCATTGGCATGCTTACTACGTGATATGCAGCCTTTATTTGGAGCTGTCATAGCTCCATTTTGGATTTTGCAGATATGTACTCGGTTACTAACCGAGTACATTTCTGCAGATTGCACTAGTCTTGCACGGACTGTTGCAAGCTTCCTGGATTGCAAAATCACCTCATTTGCATGGATTTCACCTGCATATGGGGTGATTTGCATACTAGGGCTTAGTCTGTGCAGGATTAGTGCAGGTGCACTCGTGCACGCCTCTGCAGGCTGTTCCTGGATCGCACGGCAGACATTACCTGCTTGAGCTCCTGCACCGATCTTGCACTCCATGCAAGCTTTTGAGTGCCCGTAGGAGGGACTAAAGATGGAGGTATCTCAATATACATCAATAACAAGCATGTCTAGGTTGGTTAAACAGTACAACATGTTAGAGTTTTTCCATGTACAGATTACCACAGACAAAGTACCATACCATATCTTAGCCAGCTACAGTTCACGCTCTATGTCCTAGGAAACCCACTGCACATACTTAGACCTAGAGGAGACACTAACTATCCAATCAAAAGTCATACTCATGGGGTACTTTAATGAACCCCTCCTTGATAAGGTCCATACCACTAATCCCTGGGGTAAATTTGCACAAACCACTCCAGTCAGTAAGACTTAGCCAGAAGGAGACAAGGTATTACACCATTTAACATGCACATAAAGTATGAATATTCAAAAGTATGATGCCATCATCCACAGTCACCTTACTGAAATCCTTCTAGCTCACCTCATCTTATTATACCCTGCTCTATTAATTTCCCTTCTTCTCTTACCTCAAATGCACGTACAAGTTAAGCAATACTTTAACAAGCCTAGCATAGTACTTCAGCTCCTATTTGCATGCATGCTCACCGTGAGCATGCATGTAACTGCATATCTAGCTATAAAGTGCACAGACTAAATATGTAACATATTTGTGTTGTCATTACCAATAACAACAAAAAAATGATTAACATTATACCTAAAAGTCCAACATATAAAGAAGTGACCACGCTGCTATATTTCAAGTAAGGATAGCTATTTCTATTTCAGGGCTTGAAAAATAATTTAAAAACCATTACCTGTTTCAGTCTTAACAGCTCCCTATAAGTGTTGTACTCATGTAGAGAAAAAAATCACCGATACACTTATTTATACAGAAAGAATTACACGTGTAATGTTAGTTACAAGTAACCAGAATCATAATATGAAGTACGTCAATGTCTCTGACTAAGTAAGGCAGCCAGCCCGCTGCCCAGCACTCATTCACACAAAAGAGTTCAATAATGAAGTACCACATTTACAGATACAAACTATTCCAACAGAATTAATAGTCTGAGGAGGCTCCCAGCCTCCCACACAACTAAAAGTTTAATGGCATTTTCAGCAGAATGATAGGAATCAGCATAGGTGCAGGGGGTTTAAAGGAGTCAGGGGTCCCTGCAGAATTAACAGACTCGTGAGGCATGGCACCATTAACAAAATCAGAAAGACACCATCAGCTTTAAAGACAGAAGAAGAGTTTGAAAAAAATAATAGAGTTGCAATTACCAGCAGGTTTAATGAAGTCAAAGATCAAACACAGGATTAATATTTACATCATTTGTGGGATTAACTGAAATAAGGGACTATAATCAGATTATCAGAATCAGGGATTTAAGTAGAACTCATTCACTAGGCTTACATTGGCAGTAAAGAAAGAAAGAAGATTCTAGAAGAACAAACAAAATTAGGAGGTATAAAGAGTAATTAAATCCTCCAAAAAAAAAAAAAAAAAGAAATTGGGGCATCACAGATGTATTAATCACAGCCATTGGGGGTCCAGCAGAATAATAGGAGTATGTTGATCAAAGGCTCTCCATAAAAATAACATATTCAGATCAGTATACCAATTTTAATGGAGAGAGCATCTTCCAGAAGCCATCTTCTAGGGTAACAAAGTCAGAAGGCTTAAGGTAGGAGAGTTGATGTGCCTTGTAATCCTTTATAATTTGTCATTTACGCCAAGTACTACATATGTTTTTTTGCTCTGATAGATAGTTTAAACAAAAATAAGTAATAATCTAAAAATAATACAATCTTCTGTGGTTGAGACCCCCTTGAGCAGGGGCCCACAGCAACCAGCTATGATGGGAAGTGAAAGGCAGAAACAGGAAGCCAGCTGCTTTCTTGCATTCCACACTGTATTAGTCCTTAAAATGTTTTAACTATATGAATAACAATTGCATTTTTTTTTGAAGAAAGAACCCCCTCCCAAAAAAAAAAAATAATAAAACAATGCCTGCCTTTTACCATCATAAAATTCAGCACAGGCTGCTAAGCATCATAGAGCACTGTAATATCTTTCAACTTATTAGTCCTAAATGCTGCATATTGAAATCTACTGTGAAATATTCAGTACAAGACAGCCAGCATAGCTCACATAAATATGTATTTGAAAGGACCTGAGAAAAGTTCCAAAATCCTACTTAAATACTATTGGATTTTCATATTAAAAAATTGCTTTTACCCAGAGGATACAGTCACTCTTGTGCATAATATTTTATTATGATAACACACACACACACACACGCACACACACACACACACACACACACACACACACACACACACACACACACACACACACACACACCAGTGGACCAAAAAAACAGATGGCAAAGAAACTATCTGTATGGTATGTTGAGGGATATTGCAAAGACATATTGTTCCTATTATGTTCTGAATTCTGATATCTACTCATTCTGTGTATAATATTGTTGATTAGAAAGACCGTGATGTATTTTTTGCTCTTTGAGCTGGGGTCATGGCTGAAAATGTTCAATAGACCAGTCCACTTACATGGCTAACAAATAGTGAAAAAAGAAAATGAAACATAATAACAATGAATAGTATATTTACTTACACAATGATAGCTCGACAAGAACATTCAGATGAGAAACTGATTCTCTTGTACATCATGCAGTTGATAAAGAAACAGTTTCTATTTTAGCTGCTAAATGTTTTAATGTTATATGCCCAAGTCCACAAACATGTGACCTTTTCCTCAAGGTCCTTAAACCTTTAATATCTCTTTCAGGACATGCAGCGGCATCAGCCTATGACTAAATCACAGAACCTCCATCAAATAAACTTATTCCTTGCTTTCTATTAATTCCTTTATTAGCTTAGTTAAAATAAATTACCCAGTTTTTAAACTGATGGGAGATATATGGATGGACAATGAATGGTTGGTGTTGATCCTCAATGCGGAGTCCCTGTGAATATTCAAAACCTAAAGTGTGGAGGATATAATTTCTTGGCTTAAAAACTTTTCTGAGTATACAGATATATTTATTCAGTTCACACTGGACCTCATTCATCCTAACCTAATGAGAACATTTTTTGATAACAGCCCATTTTTATGTGTTAAAGGTACTGCAGTGGAGGAATTTTTGCCACCACTTAACACCGACCCTTTTATCAAACATCTTCAGTCCAAACATTTATTAAAAAAGTAAGTGCTTTCATTCCTGGAATGGCTTACAGTCATGCTCTTTAGATGATTTGTGAATTATCTCTCTAGTTACTTACTAGAAAATACTTTTGGTATTAAATTTATCACTTTCAAAGATTGTATGTATGCATCATTTGTTGACATTATCATGTCTAGTAAGCATGATGACATGGTTACAACAAATCTTTTTCATAAACCTAGCATGCTTAATTTATTGATGTATGCTAACAAATTTATTGACATGTGATAGAAGTCTGATTGACTGGTATAAAATCAAGAGTTTGCCATGACTAAATCCAGGCTAGTGCTGTTGATATACAGAGACTGAAGTCTCAAGACAAAACCATACATTGGTTTATTATTAGTAGTAACAGTGACAGCAGATCTCTATGCACTGTTGTGAGTAAGTACTGGTAAATTTTACTCTCAGATCTGAAGTTAACAGATATGTTATTACCATTTCATGTGGTTACCTATCAGTATGGGCGAAATTTGAAAGACTTGTTAAAAGTAGAAATGATTGACTGGAGCAACTTTTTTCATCTGTTATATCTCGGGTGTGTTCTACCACCATTATTCATGTGATTTTGTGAATATGGTGAAAGAAATGAATACAATTATCTGTAACCATAATTTGTGGATTAAACATGTTATTACATGTACCCATACATTTGTCTGTCCACATGTCCCAACGGCCCCCTTCACACAGGGGGACATTTTTAATTCAATAAATGGATAGTTAAGAAGAACATGACAATGAATTTAACATTGGAGACAGCACAAATGCATTTTATGACTAAAGCTATATTTAAGGAAGGCATACTTACTTTATTGTCATTTATAGGTTATTCCCCATATACCCTTTTGCTCACTCTTCATATAACTCTAGATAAAAAGAAGAGCATAAGCTCTATTTAAGAGGAAGAACAATTATGATTTTATTTGTATGGTGTGGACACTAAAACATGGATAAATGGCATAGAATCATGTATATATAATTTCTTTATTAATTGCATATAACTTAATATTGACATTAATACTGATATGAATGTTTTCAGTATCTAATTTTCACATCTAGAGCATTTATACACAGATGTGGTATTTGCTTACTACAGCTATTTCATATTATTGCATGATTTAAATGCAAATACTAATGATGGGATATTCATTATAATACTTATATGCACTGATTTTAACTTTTGCGCTTTTATGGTTTATTTCTTTAATTTTTTTTTCAGATTCTAATTTATAAATTTTGTTTATTTTATTTTTTTTTGTCACAAGTGTGTTATTTGTATGCTGCGGCCTTCTCTACTGAATCATATCTATAAACCAGTGTCAGTGGGAGTGTCTTAGGCACAGCATATACATTTATGGGTCTATATCACGTTGTCAAACTCTTAAAAGTTCGAACATCATATGGTCGACACCATATGATCGAACCTTTAAAAGTTCGAAAGTTTCAACGGAAATCTCCGTACAGTGCAGAATGGGAAGATTTATCTTTTCTGCACTGTAGTGTGATCTCAGAGTTGGTATATTTAAAGAGTGGGGGGTCGTGGTGGGCGCAGGTAACTTTTTTCTTTGGTTTATTTTTTTTTTATTACATTTTCGAACTTTTAAAAGTTTGATCATATGGTGTCGACCATATGACATTCAAACTTTTAAATGTTCGATTATGTAATATAGATGCTACATTTATTAGGTGAATGCATGCATGCTTCAAATAGTTTTTGTATATCTCTTTAAAGTATATTTGCAGTAATTAGATATGCTTGAGCATTAATTATTTAAAGTGGTGATTTTAATGCATCTGTTTGGGTCAACTAATAAAGTCACAGTGAAGGTAAAATGAGTACATTCTTTTTTACTATATTTGGCAGATAACAAGTACAATTTATATTCTGGTAACTATTATTTTCTTTGTTTGAATTCCTTTGAAGAACACTTGAGTATGAGGTTGGCTGCTACCTTTGCTATGTATTGGCTCTTCCTAGTCCCTAGACTTTCTAGAAACAATGGCCAGGGCTTTTTTAAACAATGTGAGAGGAAGTAGTCTGACACAATCCTACAATGTCACCCATGTGGGACAGGGGTGTTCTAGATGCCAGTATACCCAGCAGCAGGCACACATTTTATTTAAATGGGGATGGGTTCCATGTAGGCTGTCAGCCATAAAGTGTATATCTCAATATCTCTGGACCAGAGAGCTGGTTAAGCTGCAATTTAGATAGAGAGGAGAGATAAATGGTGACCCTGAAGGATAAGAAAGCTGTCTTATTCTGTACCACCTGACTCCAATATACCAACTCCAAGATCACACAAAAGTGGGGAAAAGGAAAACTTTATTAACCTCTCTGTTCTTTGATCATACACAAAACCACTACTAGTACAGTGATGAAATAACATAATTCACCAAATAAGTCAACTATTCCTGTTTCAACAAAGAAAACCATTAGACCAACTCCATTGAAACACATATAAACATTTAATTGAATATATAGATGACATATATATAAATATATCTGATGAAGTTCCCATGTGGAAAGAAAGTGCTAAATTTGCATGTGTCCTTGGATTATTAAACTTTTGTTCAGAGACCCTTGAGAAATTCTTTGGTTCTACCTCGTAACCAGTGTGCCTACTGTGTGATCTTTTGGTTATTGGTGGCGATTTACACACAGTTTATCACCTTTTGTATTTCTTAGTATATATATATATATATATATATATATATATATATATATATATATAAATGATTGCACCTCAAAAGATGAAAAGCACATTTGACTGAAATGTTTTTGGGTGGGGTGTGTTTGTGTGTGTGTGTGTGTGGGGTGTGTGTGTGTGTGTGTGTGTGTGTGTGTGTGTGTGTGTGTGTGTGTGTGTGTGTGTGTGTGTGTGTGCGTGTGTGTGTGTGTGTGAAAAACATTGAATACACACAATAATAAAAGCACATTTGACTGAATGCTCGAATGAATGAATGAATGAATGAATGAATGAATGAATGAATGTTCCTTTTTATATTGTTTGCAAGTAGAAGTGTGCAGGACAATGAATGTTTGACAGAAAAAGATATAGAGTTTGGTGTGTATGCATGAGTGTTCAAGGATTAGGGTTAGGCTAAGGGTTAGATAAGGAGAATGATATACTGTTTTGCAGGTGTGTGTTCTGTGTCCTTTTGTCTTGTAAAGTAGTGGCACCATTGTTAGGGAAAGAGTTTTTAGTAATGCAATGTGTATGGTTAGGGTTAAGGGAGTGTTTAGGTTTAGGGTTAGCAAACATGAATAAGGTGGTGCAGAAATTTGGAATGAAAGGGGAATTCATTAAAGGATGTAGATTACTTTACCAACAACCAGTGGCTTCAGTAACAATGAACAGGACACGCTCTCAGTCCTTTACACTTCACAGTGGGTTCAGACAGGGCTGCCTACTTCCTCCCACTCTTTTTATGTTAGCAATGTAGGCATTGGGGCTGTACACAATACAGCACCATTTTCACTGGTGGATTTATTTTGCAGGATAGATAATTCAAACAGATGTTTGGTTTTCTGATGACTGGGTGCTATATCTAAGCAGTCATCATCAACACCTTAACCAGAACTTAAACATTTTTGAGGAACTTAGACTATTATATGGCTTTGCTATAAACTGGAACAAAGCTGTACTAGTCCCTGTGAGACACATTGACATACTAAAGCTTCGATTTAGTGACTAAGTTTTAACTTTGTAAAGAAGCATAAATATTTGGGTATCAGTATCTCATAAAACTTCCTGGACATTTCCACAGAAAATCTCATCCCCTTTCTATTCCAGATTAGAGAAAAATTAAATCTTAGCCTCAAAATCCTACTACAAGCCAAAATTGCTGCTCTTAGAATGCCCATTCTCACAAATTTCATCTTCCTGGCTTGGTGTGTATCTCTCCTTTATCAAATTACCCTCTCACTTCTAAAGCAAAGAAGTAAATTTTCCATTTCATCTAAGACTCTACTCATTCTTGACTGTTAAGAAGGAAGCTGATGGCTAGTAAGTCCTTTGGTGGACTGTGCTGTCCATGTCTGAAGATATATGTCTCACCTCAGACTTCGTGCCCACTGAGTGGTGCACAACTACAGTTATCCCACTCCACAAGGGGGGATCCACCTTGGATTCCGGGAACTACCGCCCCATCAGTCTGACGAGCCTGATCTGCAAGGCCATGGAATGTATTATCATGGAACTTATAAACAAAGACATTGGCTACCTTAAAACACTGGACCCTACCCAGTTTGTGTTCATGAAGGGCCGATCTTGTCTCTTGAACCTGATTGACTTCTTTGAATCAGTCTCCCGAGCCGTGTACGAGGGTAAGGCAGTCCACACAGCCTATCTGGACCTTGCCAAGGCCTTTGACACCATCCCCCACTCTGGAATCATAGATAAACTTACTAAGCTGGGCATTAATCCCTATGTCACTCGATGGGGTGCCAGCTGGCTTATTGACAGAACCCACACTGTAAAAGTAGCTGACTCCAAATCCAGCTCCAGACAAGTGACAAGTGGAGTACCTCAGGGTTCAGTTTTGGGACCTCTCTTGTTTGGCATCTACTTCTCTGAAGTACAGGCCAACACTAATGGACTCTGGCTAACAAAGTTCGCACATGATTGCAAACTGGAAGCCATTATTGAATCCTCAAATGATGTGGATACTCTACAAAAGGGCCTTACAGAAACAGATGATTGGTGCCAGAGCCATGGGCTCAAGCTCAATGCCAAGAAATGTATTCTTATCCCCTTTGGGAAAAAAACATGTACCCATGAATTACCATATAAGTGGCAGTACACTAAACTCCGAATGTGTGATAAGAGACTAAGGGGCACAGGCGGACAGTGGTCTCACCTTCAATAATCACATTGCCACAACAGTCAGGAAATCCTTCTATGTAGCACACCTCATCACTAAGGGCTTTTCATCCTGAAAAAAGGAGGTCATTGTCCCACTGTACTCATCCCTCATTAGACCCATTATAGAATACAAGGCCTCATTTGGTATGTACCTCTCAAGACATCTGCAACAACTGGAAAGGCCGCAGAAATACTTCACTAAAAGAATCACAGGCCTAAAGCAGATGCCCTATGCTAACCACCTTAAAAAACTCCAGCTATACTCTGTCACATATCATCTACTCCGAGGCAATCTCTGCTTAACACACAAGGCCATGTCAAACCCAGAAATGTTGGACATGCTACACTTAAATAAATCCCAATCCCTCAGAGCCACATGCTCCAGGGATCTAAACCTTGTCATCACAATAAACAAAACATGCTGGAGGGATAGGTTCCTGACCCAGAGACTCCCCAGACTCTGGAATAAACTGCCCATACATGTCAAGCAGAGTGCCTCTTTGGCCCTCTTCTAAAGGAACCTTGATGATTGGATGGGAGATAGGAAATTCATCCCGGGGATTACGTCGGTCACCCTGCTAAACAGGGTTCCAGGGAAGTAAATAGTGTGGGAAGAAATAGCCAGGGAATTGTTATGGCTAGGCTTGTATAGGCCCTAGGGCCAATAGCCCAGTACCAACCTATAAACATATGAACCTATGAACCTATGTTCAAGCTGTAGACCTTCTAAATACTTATAGACTGACCATTTCTGGGAATGACAGGCTCTTTCTAGAAGTAAATTGGCTTCTAAACTAGTTAGCAAGCATAACTATGATGGCTAAACTGAGTGTTAATCATGTGATGCATTTGACTTATTTTACGAAGGTGCCCAGGTGCCATTACACATCACTGCAGGGAAGAATAAGGGTTAAGTGACAGACAGTGCTAGAGATGTGGTGCAGCCAAATCAGACCACATTCATTTACTTTGCAGCTGCTGTCTGGTGCAAACCACTTGAAGCCACTTGCTATACCCTTAGGAAGGCCATTCCACCTTTAACCAATAATTTGTTTTGGCTTTGAGGAATTCTCTCAGGTACTTTAAATAAGCAAGAAATAAAAACAGCTTTTATAAATCACCATCACTGTATTAGCAATGATATTTAAATATTGGAAAACATAAGTAGATAATTTAGACTGCATGCTACATATGATATATGGACATGCATTTTGCAGCACACTTTACTCAATCCAGTTTTTCTAATTTTAAATGAATATTGCTGCATTTTCTGTATGCTTGGTTACATTTAACTTTATAAATTTCTTATCATTCTGTCTTCATTTTTGCTTCAATTGTTATGCATATTCATAGTTCTGATAATGGCTGCATTGAAATGTTTATTGAAGAATTAAGCAAAGCTTATTTTTTTGAAAAAAAAAAAGTCAAGTGGTATGAAATGGACTTGCTTGCTTGCCCTTCAGGATAGCCAACTCCCAATGGAGAACCCCACCCCCACAGCAGCTCTCCTGAGCTCTGTTACAGCTGCTTTTTTGAAAGTCTCCACACACTTAAATATTATTTGCTTATGACTTGCACATGCCAACTCTGTATCTCTGGGTTTGAGCACAATGATATGATCCTGCTGATGTCACCCATGTGGTCTTTTATCCAAGACTTAAGGGAAGTGTTGAACTATGAGTAACTTGGTTTTCAAAAAAGGGAGGTTAATTAAATTATTTTAATAATTTTAATTTTGCTTAAATATTAAAGTGCGCGTATAGTGATCTGTGTGATGATACTTCTTTGTACTTTTCTGCTCTGTTCCATCTGATTGCATTTTTTACTTTGTTTAGGGACCCTAGTTATATTGCACTTCTATTTCCACAAGTAGAATTACTTGTAAAAGCTGTTTGTATTTTAAACCCTACCAAAGTCTTGTAGTTTAATTCGGAGTTGTAACAGAACTACATACTCCTACTACCAGATTTGTGCCTTAACCATTTATTACTGCACTGTTTTCTGTAAACAGTGTTGCTAGTAAATTTCTGCATGGCCTGGTGCCATAAACTGTAGTAGAAGATCAACAGTGAGAAAATTATCTCTGATCCAGTTTGTGCTTCAGTGCTTTTATATTCTGCTTGTCTCTGATCCAGTTTGTGCTTCTGTGTTTTTATATTCTGCTTGTCTCTGATCCAGTTTGTGCTTCTGTGTTTTTATATTCTACTTGTCTCTGATCCAGTTTGTGCTTCAGTGTTTTTGTATTCTGCTTGTCTCTGATCCAGTTTGTGCTTCAGTGTTTTTATATTCTACTTGTCTCTGATCCAGTTTGTGCTTCAGTGTTTTTATATTCTGCTTGTCTCTGATCCAGTTTGCGCTTCAGTGTTTTTATATTCTGCTTGTCTCTGATCCAGTTTGCGCTTCAGTGGTTTTATATTCTGCTTGTCTCTGATCCAGTTTGTGCTTCAGTGGTTTTATATTCTGCTTGTCTCTGATCCAGTTTGTGCTTCAGTGTTTTTATATTCTGCTTGTCTCTGATCCAGTTTGTGCTTCAGTGGTTTTATATTCTGCTTGCCATTTCCCTGCTTGCATTCTGTGTCTGTCCCGGCCCCTACTAACACATTAAGCTAAAGTTTCGGAAAGCACTCCAATATTGCCTTTCTTTGATTGCTAACCTCTGTAGCTAGCCTGCTTGTCCCTGAAAAGTTTCCCAGCTTTCCTGCTGCTGTTGTTTTATAAGGCTGTGTCTCTGCCCTACACCCTTTATGATTATCTGATTTCCAAAGTCCCTCCATCCTGTCTTTCATTGCTAATGACTGTTACATAAGCTATTTATGTACTCTTCACATGAAAAGAACAGAAAAAAATATACACACATATACTGATATATAGTTTTATCTCTCTATATATATATATATATATATATATATATATATATATATACATACATATACACACACACACACACACACATATATATATATATATATATATATATATATATATATATATATATATATATATATATATATATATATATAAAGAGAGAGAGAGAGAGAGAAAATTTATAACACTTTTCAGTTAACAATAGAATATTGAAAAAAACAATTTAAATCACATTGCATCCAAAATAAATTACTTCAACTCATATTTAACAGAAGATTTCAGGTTCCAGAATGAAAAAAAAAATGCAAGAAAAAAGCACTTATAGAATATCACTATTCTCCTTTAAACTTCTTTTTTTGCATGGGGCAAGTGCCCCCTAACCACCCAATGTGAGAGGACTTGCGTCCCACACTTCCTGAGCTTGTACATACATACATCTCTCGCTCTCTCGCTCTCTCTCTCCCCAGATAGATAGATAACCTACCCCTCTCACCATCTACTCCTCTAATAGTACAAAATTTGAACCAGTCAATGAAACTAAACTTCTAGCTGTAACAACAGACGACTGTCTAAAATTCAAAAAACATATATCACTAACTATTGAAAATGTCCACATCAAACTTCGCTCAATCTATAGGGCCAAACCATACCTAACCAACAACTCCAGACTATCCACAGCTAGACCCCACCTACTATCCACCATCCTTTATTGGTCCCAAATCTTTACCAACATGTGCAAGTCCAATTTGAAGAACCTAGAGACCTACTATAACAGAATAGCGGTTTGCCGTAAACCAATCCCATAGATCTCATCACTGTTCTTCGCTTCAACAACTCAATTGGATTGAACTACCCAACCTATTATACCTCAACAACTAACCATTTTCCACAGTGTCAACCATTAACCCGACAACTGCCCTGCTCTCATTGACCTAGTTCGATCTAATACAAACCTCAGTTCCCTTAGATCATCTGACAAATTATTTCTAAAGATAACTAAATCTCATTACTACTATGGAGACTCCCTCTACTCTAATAAAATATCCAAAACCTGGAACTTACTTCCCCAACACATCTTAAATAATCCAGACAGTCACAAATTCAAACTACTACTAAAAGAACACTTCACTAATCACTGGCTATGTTCCTGCACAGTTCCAGGCTAATTACACCAAATCTGTATGCATACTGACTACACCAAATCTGTATGCATACCAGCTTATAGTCTCCTATGAGCCAGCAAGTCACTATTTGTCTGTGTCTCTTCTTCTAACCTGACTACTTTGAAAAAAATAATGTTTGTTCATTCTTCTAATCATGACTTGTAACTTTTAATCAAGTAATTCTTAATTTGTACTATGTATGTAATACTCTGCTGTATTTTTTTCTGCTATTTCTGTTAATTTACTTGTTGGAGCTTTTCTCCCTGGATCTCTGCTGAAAGCAGGCTCCTGGCCCAGTCAGACACTACCCTGTAAACAAATGTAAATAGAAATAAATAAAAAAATAAATAAGTATTGGACTTAATATATGGAAGTCCATTGTTTCAGGAATTCAGTCTCAGCATTGTAGGACTTGTTACAGCAGGTCCTGACATTTCAAATGGTTACCAAAATTTCATATACAACAAATACTCCTCAAAATGTATTATTTTTTGCATGGGGCAAGCCCCCCCTACATTCCATACCCAGGAGCGGCCTTAGGTCAACTGATGCCCTAGGCAAAAGGGCTCCATGGTGCCCGCACCATACCAACTGGTGTCCCCATTCTGGTCTACCTACACCAAATAAATACTGAAAAAGTGCCTCTGCTACAGTGGTGCCCTAGGCGACTGGCTAGTTGGCCTATGCCTAAGGCCGGCTATGTCCATACCCCATTACTTAAATAAACTATCTCTATGGTCAAGCTACCACCAGGAAAAAAAAATACTACACACAGAATCACTACTGCTGCACAAATACAACCTTCTAGACATGGAGGTACAACATATTAATGGTGTTAGCAAGGTAAAAATGGTGTGCTAGACTAATTTGCCTTGTTATTTCTAGTATCTGACCACCATAAAAAACACAAACAGTACTAGGCTATATAGCCTGCTTTGGTTTTCTGTACAGCGGGATTTGATGAAAGGAGTTTTAGATAAAATATGATTTAGACATTTTTTTCAGTATTTCATGATTACGTGAAAGAAACACTTTTATATCAAACCTATTGCATACACACACACACACACACACACACACACACACACACACACACACACACACACAGTTTATATATATATATATATATATATATATATATATGTATGTATGTATGTATATACATTTATATATATATATATATATATATATAAATATATATATATATATATATGGGTCCCTATCTAATCGTCGACAATTAATTTCACTGACACTCATTTAATCGACAGTTCATTTCATCGACAGAAAGATGTGCCCCTTCCCCAATGTTGTGCAACCCTGGGTTGATATATATAGTTAGGGGGTGTGGGGGCACAGCCCCACAATGGGGGTGTGGGAAGCCCCACCTAACATTGGGGAAGGGGGCACATCTTTCTGTCGGCGAAATGAACTGTCGGCGAAAATGAGTGTCAGTGAAATGAATTGTCGGATTAGATAGGGACCCATATATATATATATATATATATATATATATATATATATATATATATATATATATATATATATATATATATATATATATATATATATATGTGTGTGTATATGGGTACGTATCACTTCACCTAAAACTCATTTCACCTAAACTCATTTCATCAAGACCAAATCACCTAAAGTTAATTTCACCTAAAACTCATTTCACTGACAAGTAGTACAATAAGGGAAGTCAAAGGTATATGTCCTTTTCCGAACTTTAGTGCAATCCTGGTGTTAGTATATATAACTGGGGGGAGCAAGCCCGCCGTTTACTTTTGTTTTATGGTGTCTGGTTTTGTTTTACATTATTTGGTAAAAGCCAATTAGGTGGGGGAGGGCTATGCCCTACGCCTGCCCCCAATGTGGAGGGCTGCCTGCCACTAATATATATATATATATATATATATATATATATATATATATATATATATATATATATATATATATATATATACTAACACCAAGATCGCACTACAGTGGGAAAAAGGACATATACCATTGACTTGCTTTAGAGTACTACTTGTCAGTGAAATGAGTTTTAGGTGAAATGAACTTTAGGTGATTTGGTCTTGGTGAAATGAGTTTTAGGTGAAGTGATACGTACCCATATATATATATATATATATATATATATATATATATATATATATATATATGTGTGTGTGTGTAGGCATGTATAAAAACACATTTATTTTTTCTTGACTGGTATATTCTCACTAGGCTAGTGGAGATCTGATGTGGTATTTATTAGACAAGGGGAAATTTCGTCAGGGCAGCAAGGAATTTCCCCTACTCTTCTTGATAGGCACCATTGGATGTTTTACATCCATTGGGGATGCCACTAACTCAAGCAGATATCTAATCTGAAGGATGACTTACTCAGGAGTGCAGAATCCTGTATTGCTGCTAGGCAGTGCAAGCCAATCACCTGGTGTGAGAGTAGAACCCAAAGCATTCAGCGCTTCCAGCACCAAAGGTGAGTAGGCTATTTGCTATACCACTGACACTGTAATCACATGTTTATGCTTATATATCTATCTATACACAAACACACTTTATATATATATATATATATATATATATATATATATATATGTGTATATATATATATATATATATATATATATATATATATATATATATACATATATATATATACACACACACATATATATATATATATATATATATAAATATATATATATATATATATATATAAATATATATATATAGCTTTCTTCCTCTTTCTATATACATATATATATCTATATATCTATATATATATATATATATATATATATATATATATAGATAGATATACACACGCACACATATATATAACTAAAGATATCAATATATTGGTTGCAGGCAATGGGTTGAGTTACTAGCTATGTTTCGTCAATACCATTGGGTAGATGCAAGCAGATGGTTGACAAGTATGCGAGATTGACAATCTCAGCATAGGAGACTATTCCCTTTCTTGAGGTTAGTATGATTTCAGAATTAGTATATATAATTAGCCGGGGGTATGGGGGTACACCACCCCTGCAAAAACACTTGCATTTTCCACTCCGGTGTAAGCCCTGGATCATGCACAGATTTTCTTGTTTGTTGTTTCAATATAATGTCAATATTGTAGATGCACACACACATTTGATCAGCCATCATGTATAGATTTTAGAGAGAGAGAGAGAGAGAGAGATACTGATATATATGTATGTTTTATATAAATATATATATATTTATGTGTAAGTGTACTTCAAAATGTAAATAAAAAAAATAAAAACAAAAAAATCTTTTTTTTTAGGGAGCAAGCCCCCCTGCATCCCACACCCCCTGCTAATTAAATATACCAACTCCAAGATCACACTACAGTGAGGAAAATGGTAAAAATACCATTCCGTGCTGTACAGTGATCTCCATTTAAACAGTTTGGTGTTTCAAAACTTCGATCTTATGGTTACTACCATAAGAAATTCAAAGGTTTGAAACTTTAAATTTAGAAGTAGATGTATATATATACATATATATATATATATATATATATATATATATATATATATATATATGGGTCTACTTCAAAACATTGAAATTTCATAACTTTGAAATTAAAAACATAGAGACCAAAACATCGAAATCCCAAAACACTGAAAATCTGCTGTAATTTCCATTTAGACAGTTCGGTGTTTCAATACTTCGATCTTATGGTTTCTACCATAAGAAATTCAAAGTTTTGAAACTTCAAAATTTAGAAGTATATATATATATATATATATATATATATATATATATATATATATATGTATAGGACTACTTCAAAACATTGAAATTTCATAACTTTGAAATTAAAAACTTAGAGACCAAAACATCGAAATCCCAAAACACTGAAAATCCAAAACAATGAAAACTCAGAACATTCTAAGTGTACTTCATAACGTTGAAAACTACAATGCATATGCAAATAACATCCCCTTCACCTATAATAACATCTAACTAACAAACACACGTTCTACTACGTTTCTACTGAGGCCTGTGAAGGCTTGCCCCCCTACAAAAATGTAGTAGAAAGTGTGTTTGTTAGTTAGGTGCTGTTATATGTGGTGGGGTTCTTATTTACATGCGCAATGTAGTTTTCAATGTTATGAAGTTTCATTGTTTTTTGAAGTAGACCTAGATATATATATATATATATATATATATATATATATGGGTCTACTTCAACCCATCAAAATTACAGTTTACCAAAACTGAAATAAGCGACCCTACTTCAGCAAAAGTGCATTTAAATGAAAATGCACTTTCGCGGAACTCAGTACACTGAGTAGTTGTTATAGATCGCGGTAGAGTGAGGATAAGGGAATATTCCTTTTTCCCCACTATAGTGTGATCTCAGAGTTAGTATATATAAGTAGAATGGGTGTGGGGGGCACAGCCCTCTATATGAGGGGTGCAGGGGCATTTGCTCCCCTGCATAAATGCGTTTGTTTTATTTCTGTTTTCTTGTGTGTGTTTTTTTGTTTTTGTTTGGTGTACTGAGTTCTGCAAAAGTGGGTTTTTGTTTAAACCAATGTTTACTGAAGTGGGGTCACTTATTTCAGTTTCGGTAAACTGTAATTTTGATGGGTTGAAGTAGACTCAAATATATATATATATATACATACATACACTAGCATAGTGGTGGCTCATTATGTAAGATCTGAAATCACAGGAAGGAAAAATGTCTCTGACTGTATATTTGGACTTTTTATTCTAACAGTGAAGAGAAATATTCTTGTAGACATATTATTCAGTTATTCAGTTGGTTAGAGTAATATATATATATATATATATATATATATATATATATATATATATATATATATACATATATATATATATATATATATATATGCTGTACAACATTGAAGAGAACAATTGTGATCTGAATAAAAGCATATTTCAGCTTACTTCTGGGTCCAGTGTTTTTAAAACACCATGGCTGGTATCTCCAGCAAGCAGTGATATTATGTGTTAATTGCCTATGTACTTCACTTATTCTGGAAGCGTGGGCTGTTTTTATGCAATAATCCATGACTGGGTATGAGTATATCAGGGTTTGCTCATGGCTGGCATGGTTTAGTCACAGGGGTGATTAAACTATGCCAACCTTGGGTAAATCCTATTATACAACAAATCCCCCCCATTAATATTCCAAAACGTGCATGCTGATTGGTCAGCGTGCACGTTGTAAATCAGAGTTATAGTAATGGAAAAAGGTCCTGTTGCCCGGACTTTTTGCATTAGTATAACTCTTTTTTTACAGCAACAGAGAATGCAAGATCTCTGTTGCTGTTTAGACACTGTCTCGCTATGTTAAAAGAGTTTAACATAGCGAGACAGCTTTAAAAAAAGTAACGGAGAACTTCCTTTCTCCGTTGCTTTTTTGAAAGGTGTCTCGCTATGTTAAATGGGTTTAACATAGTGAGACAGCTTTAAAATAAGCAACGGAGATTCTCCGTTGCTTTTTTAAAGCTGTCTCGCTATGTTAAACTCCTTTAACATAGCGAGACATTTTGTAAAAAGCAATGGAGATCTTGCTTTCTCCGTTCCTTTTTTCAAAACTGCCTCGCTATGTTAAATGGTTTAACATAGAGAGACAATTTGTATTTTTTTTAAGCTGTCTCGCTATGTTAAACTCCTTTAACATAGCGAGACAGTTTGTAAAAAGCAACAGAGATCTTGCTTTCTCCGTTGCTTTTGCCCACAGCTCTGATGTACTGCGTAAGCATATGCATGCGCAGTACATCAGAACCGCCGCAGAATACCAGACAGCTGTGGAAGGGCAGCAAGGAGGCATTATACAATGCCATTATTTAAGAAAAATAATTTTTTTTTTCTTAAATAATGTCATTGTATAATAGCAATAACCCACTTCTGGGTGTGAGTAATGCTGGATTTACCCACGGTTGTCTTTGTTTGGCCACTCGGGCTTCGCCCTCGTGACCAAACCACATCAACCGTGGGTAAATCCAATATTACCCACACCCAGGCATGGGTTTTTGCTATAATATACCCATACCTACGAATGGGTTATTGCTGTTACACAATGACTGTATTTAAGAAAGAAATTACTTAACTTTCTTAAATAATGTCTTTGTATATGTGTAAGTGCTGCTCCATATTTATCCTTCTTTACTGATGTACTGAGCATGCATATACAAATTGTGTCTTCACTCTTGGACAGTACATTAGTGCAGTGCAGAAGAAGCAACAGAGGAAAGAGACTCTCCTTTGCTGTTTTTTTAAACATTTTATGAGGAACAGTGCAGAAGTAGAAGGAAAATCGGATACAATTCTGTTTCTTTATTTTTGAGAACATACCTGATTTTTCTTGTATTTCCTGTTGTTCTTCAGTACATTCCAATAAAATGTCCAATTGCTCAATGGTACTTCAGTGGCCGGACTTTATTTTCTTGGTATATGCTCAGTTTTCAATGGGCACGCTGATAGGGCTATCCAATCAGCATACTTGTTTCTGAATACAAATGATCCATCATTCTATGATTGGCAATAACATGCAATGAAAGAAAAGTATGTGTTTAAGAAACCTAACAGTAAGAAATAAGCGGTTATTTTCCATTGCATTAAAAGTGACTATAGTTACAGCAGTGCAACTAAGGTTAAAAGACTTGAAAGGAAATTTCAACTTTCCTATTACTGTTTTCTCTGTCCTGATGAATTATGTGTCAGTGCCTGTATTACATTCCAAGCTGTTATTGAATTAACTGCAGTAACCATGAAGTGTGCTTTGAGAGTCAATACTTGTTATACTGAAGTTATAGATAGTGAAGACGAAACTAAGTCTGCATTCTACTAAGCTGTTTGCAGAACCACAGTACCACCCTATTGAAACTGACTACAGACTTCCATTGCTATCTCACAGAAGCATATTTACAGTGCTTTGGTGAGTCTGAAAACTATACTACTCTTAAAGAAGCTGTCCAAAAAAGATGATATAGAGTCATAATTGTTTACGTTTGAACACTATGCTAAACAAGGAAACCACAGCATCCACAAATAGGCAGTGGAGATGCTTTAAAGATATACATGGAGATGGTGGGCACAGATTACTTAAATTACAATAAAATGAAGAAAGGTTTGTCTAACTGAGACGTTGATCTTGAAAATATATTAAATTTCACAGTTGGACCTTTAATATCAGCAAGATGATAAAAGCTCAAATGCATGCTCTCATGCATAATTCAAACTGTGAAAAGAGCTGGGTACTAATAGTAACACATAAATTATAGAATTTCTTAGTGTAGATAATTTTAAAAGAGCATTATCTGTTAACAGAGGATCATGGGTATATTAAAGTGATTCAAAACTGTAGATAAACTCATTGCTTCACTTGAACAAGTTCTAACAAATGATAGTTTGTATAAACTGAAATGTGTGTATCAAAATCTAAACCAGTAGTTTTCAAGCCTTTGAAACACAGCATGCCTTTTACTGAATTACATTGTTACAAATGTGAAATGAAAGGCAATTTCTCCCAAATCTGTATCAGTAAGGGAAAAAGCATTCCTGCTAAGAATGTGCAAACATCTAAAATGTAAACTGAATAAGAAATACTCATGGTGTATAATAAAATAGATGATACTCTTATACAATCTGTATTCCGTCATTGTGCAATGATTACATTAAAGAAGTGTGTGATATATTTGGAAGGCACTGGACTCACAGGTTTATTGTCTTTAGTCAGCATGGCTATTTAAGTTTAAAGTCTCTATGTGTGCAAGCATAAACTTAGTAATATGCAGAATGTAAAGGTAATTTTTGCTCATGGAGACAAAAAAAGAATATGTCATTATACTGACAGTTCAGTCCATCTTAGGAGAAATAATACATCCAGTAGCAGTAGTGCCTCCCTCAACCAGATCATGATGTTTTTACTGGGAAGGAATCACTGCAATTTAAATCATGTGAAAGTTATGGGGATAAAAGAAACAATTAAATGATTTCCAATAGAGTACTATCATTAACAGAGAAGAAACCATCCTGCCAAGTGTAATGTTACCTCTGAATGAAGGTAGGGATGGTTGTTGGAACTAAACCATGCTTCTGATAGGCACTTAGAAACATCAAATCAGAATAAAGAAAAAGGAACTAACCTAGAAAGTGGTAAGAAACCTACCATATGGATATGGCTAAATGAAATAAATAATACTATGACTTATCAGAATCAAAAGATAAGACCATATGGAATGTCCCTTGTATTAACATAGTGACATATGGCATCATTAGTACTAAAGAGTATTCAGGTGTTGGTCCTGAGCTAAGTACAACTCAATTACCAGCACAAAAAGGCAGGAGCAATGCAAAAAGTAGAGCTAGGCAATGAAATGGAATTATATGGAGAAAAAGCAGATGTATGTCCTGTGGCAAAGCAGCCTGCAGGAAAAGCATCAGTATAAGAAAGGTAGTTAAACAGTAAAACAATGCAGCCTTAAAGTGTCAACGGTCAGGGAGCAGAGTTGACTGTGTAGAACCTGAAGAGCAGGAATTTCTTACTAGTGGGGTGGAATACAAAGAAATTAAGTTAGAAGGTCAGAAAATCCACAGCCTGTACAGTATTTTAATGTTCTGTTAAACTGAAACATAAAGCATTAAAACTGGGAATTTAAAACAGTAGGTAAATATTCAATAAAATGTAATAAAACAATGAACTAGTGTAGTAAAAAAGTGAAATCCAATCTTATTTTGATGCTGTTCAATTCTGGTTTAAAAATTGCAACATTTTCACTTAATAAATCTTTCCAAAATGAAAATGTATTTCCATTAAGTGAAATTGCCAAAGAACTGATAGATCATCCATTATGTCGCCTCTGATACAACAGTCATACAATTAATCCCTATAAAAGAATAATCTAAAATGCATCATAGATCATGATTTGAAAGTTAATATTCTGTGAAGAACAAAAATGTAATACCTGTATGCAAAATTCACTCAACAAAGTTCATCCCATTTCTATGACTCTATTATAGAGCAAAGCATTGACATCAGCCTAAAGCTAGGATTATTTTTGCAATATTGCATTACTTGCTTCAAGCTGAATAATACAACACTGCCAAACCTGCTACCAGTGCTCCAGTGGCAGTCAGCATTGTCATGCTCTTTCCAGAGTCTAATAGCTTATGCATTCAAACTTTTTTCCCCACTTACACTTGTGTATTAAGTCTTTTATAGAAATTGTCTAAACATTTGTGGCTTTGGATTTGTGGCTGTTTAAGTTAAGTCACTGATTGTTTTTTTTTCTCTGTCTTTTTGCCCAGTTTTCAACCCACTTTGTTTGCTCCACTACCCTACCCCCAATTTCCACCCACCCCCTCTTGCTCTACATTTATACTTCTATAGCACAACCCACATACTTCTCAAACCTATACCATTAGTCCCCACCAGATGAAAGCAATTAAAAGATTGTTGCCAATACTACCACCCAAGACTTTCTCTCAAACTGTCTTAATCCTTGTCCCTTTTATCTATCAAATTACATCTCTACACCCAACCCAGTGCCTTCCTAATGTTTTCTAATCCTAATTTACAACAAAGCTAAAACACAAGTTAAATAAAATACTCCTAACTCAAATTATTTTACTATTTCTCCTCACTCTACTGGTCTTCATCACCAATTATCAAATCCACCACCTTCAAATAATTAGGACTTTAACCAATCTTGACAAAGAATATCTACATCTACCCAACCTGCCTTTTTCTATAACACTCTATCTCTATAAACAATCCATATCTGATTTATTTCTCTATAAATATATGAAAACTATGTATCCAAATTTACAATCAATTACCAGGCAAAGACCAAAATATAACTGACCACACTCTTCCCTCTGTAAAATATCAATTGAAAACATTAGCAGAGATATTCACTCCAACTCAGGTCCCATTGTTCATAAAACGATCTCTTTCAACCCTAAAATAAATCAATCACCTAATACATCTAAGCAAAAAACAGAACCCAAACTCACTTTACTAAATATGAACCTAAGAAGTATGTGTAATAAAATCCATGGCATACATGCCTACCTTACCACATATACTCCTGATATAGTCATAGTTACTGAAACCTGGTTAAGAAAAATGATAATCAGATCACCTCCCCAAGATACAACATACTCAGGCATGACAAACAAAACAAATGTGCAGGTGGTGTAGCAATCATATAAAAATTCCTTAACCATCATCTTACTCCCACAGGAAATGCCCAAATTTAACAATGCTGAACTTCTAATTAATACTTTTAAAAATGAAAATAGAAAAACTATATGTTTAACAACTATTTATATACCACCAGGGAATGACACTGAATCATCCTATTTTGAACATCCTAACAAATTATCTAAGAAATTATAACACTTGGAGACTTAAATATAGCCTGGCAACTCATAAATTCTACTACTCCCACTGAATCCATAAACTTGTTCAACTTCAAACATTTAAAGGGGAACCACACCCATACACTCAAAAAACATGTTTATTTCATCATGGTTTTGTGTTTCCTACATTTTACTACCACTCTGGGACTATTTACAGGTTTTTAAATATTTTATATCTAATTTCTGAGCCTGACCACATGGGGCCTGGCATCTTGAATAATTCTGATTGCTTAGTCTGCCTCTAGGTATCTCACAATGCAGTGCTTGTCTATAAAAATTACATCACACAGGCCTCTTTCTTCCTAAAGCTCCTGTCACTGCACTGATTTTACATGCATACACTGCTGTCTTTCAGCCCGTTTTAAGTAACATTTCATGCCGTTCAATGAATACTTAAAACATAAACAGTGCAAATGCCACAGAGCAGACTTTCAAAGTGATTTTTACTGCTGCTTCTTTTTAGAATGGCTAAATTGCAGTATTTTGTAAAGCCTGAATTGTATTCCTTTGACTCATCTCCCATCCCCCTTCACACCTATCTTCCCTAGCTGTCAAAGTGCAAAGGCTAATTTGAGTTGTTACCTGCTGTGATTGACAGCTCACAGCAGCAGACTTGACTCGTGTACTGTTTCATTGTTCTAGCCTTTACTTTTTGCATGGGTAGAGGAAGGACCAGGGAGCTATGACATCACATCATGGGTGGGTTTTTAGGACGGTCATGGTGATGTCAGTTTGGGGAGGGAAATGGACAGAAAACTACCTGTATTCAGTGGCCTTGATGACATCAGTGAATTTGAGAATGTAGCAAGCTTTTCCAGGGTAGGACAAAAGTTTTTTTTGAAAGTAAAACCACCACAGTACTTTGGGTACTGTTCTAGTGGAGAGAAACAATCAATTTAAAATATTTTAAATGCTGTATTGTTGTTTATTCATAGCAGAAACAGTAAATAGGGAGAAAAAAAAGAAATTGAGCATTTAATAATAGAATCCCATTGTTGTCCTTTAATAACCACACCTGCTAGAATCAATAAAACTTGAGGGAGACACTCAACATTAGACTGGATTCTTATGAAAAAACAAGACAAACTGACAAAAGTAGGCTGCATCTCAGCATACGTAACCACATACCAACACATGCTATTAGAAGTCTGCATAACATAGGTAAACATATTATCTGCAATTAAATATAAAATACAAACAATTTCAGCAAAAATATTTTCAATGAAACACTAAAATGATATACATGGAATGTACTTAAGACGATGCCAGTAGATACTGCTGTAGAACACTTTATTAGCATATTCTTACAGACCTTAAGTAATCTAGCAACAGTATGTAATAAAAGAGTAAAGTCCAACCTTGCACCACAACTTGCAAAAGAAACAAAAAAGATCATGACAAAAGAGGATAAAGCCTGAAAAATTGGTATAGAAATAGAACTCAAAATGCCTTCCAGCAATTTAAACATCTTGGAAACCTTGTGTCAAACAAGATAAGCAAAGATACTATACTAACCTACAAGTAAAACATAAAACAACCCAAAATACATTTTTGGTCATCACTAAATAAACTACTCCACCATGGGAAGACCACCACTCCCTCTCCAGAAACAGACAATATGACAGACTCTATTCCCATACAGTTTAATTCTCACTTTAGATAATCAATATTATCACTCATAGACACTAATACATCTGCACCCCTATCTCTACCCCTGTTCAATCAAAAACACCCACAGCTCTTCAGTTTTAGTCCAGTACATACCTTGCTCATAAGGAAGTTCATCCTTAAACTAATAATTACTTCCATGGCTTTCGACCAGCTACCATCAGACTACCTAAAAATGGCCACAGAAGTCATAGCCTTCCCTGTGTCCATACTAATTAACAGGTCCATAGCAAAAATATATGTCCTATCAATGTGGAAAAAAATCCTACATCATACCACTGCACACAGGTGGCACATCTACAGCATTTAATAAGTAAAGACAAATAATGACTCTGTCCCCATCTCCAAAATATTGGAAAAAGGCATCCATATGCAGCTGAAGCAGTACCTAACCTCAAATAACCTGCTCTCAGAAACAAACCATGGCTTTAGGCCCCAGCACAGCACCACTACTGCTCTACTACATTTTATGAATATAATAAACCAGCATAGAAGCAATGGACTGCTTGTGTCCCCAATGTTCTTCGACTTGCCAAAGGCATTTGATACTGTCTCACACCAGCAACTGCTTGTTTAAATCTCTTCAATAAGACTTTCACAATACTCATTGTTTTGGTTTCTTAGTTACCTATCTGGAAGGCAACAAGCTGTTAAATGGCAACAGACTTACTCATTCTTTCAACCAGTTACTGCAGGTGTCCTTCAGGGCTCTATCCTGGGTCATCTCCTATTTAATATATTTATTAATGACCTCCACACCTCCAGTCACCATGCTAGTTCACTATGCATATGACTCAAGAATAATATGTGTGGTCTGAACAATAAATAAGCTCCATGGCATTATCCAAAAATCTTTTTCTTCTGTAGAAACCTGGCTCAAAGAATCAAACCTCCTATTGACCCCCAAGAAAACTAAGTTAATGCTTTTTACCTCATAAAGTTGCCAAAATCAAAAGCAATTTTTTACCATAAAGTCAGCAAATAATACTGTCATTGAAATGGCAACTCACAGTAAATTTCTAGGTATTATAACAGATGACAGTGTCAAATATGACCACCACATACTGCAAACCATTAAATCTATATACCAGAAGTAGGCTCCCTTTATAGGGTTTATGGATTCCTTACAGATACTGCAAGAAAAACTCTACTCAACTTTTTTATTGCCAACTCTGGTATACACCACTCCTATCCTAACAAACTTAAATGATACTCAAAGAAAGAAACTTGCCTCCCACTACAATAAAATAGCTAAATTTGTCACCAATCTCCCTCAAAGGACTCACCATTGTCATAGCTTAAAGCAATTAAACTTGCTTGAACTACACAACTATCTAACATATTCCTAACCAACTACAGCACACAGGCTTATTCATCATTCAGAAAAATGCCCTGCACTACATAACTTACTACTTCTGTACTGTCCAACAGGGACCTCTGCTCTAGTAACAAATTCTTATTACTTACAAATAAGTCAAATAATGTTGCAGGAGACTTTCTCTACTCCCAATACCTTGCTAAACTTTGGAATAGTATCTCCACAAAACTAAAACTATCTGACAAACTGAACAGTTTTAAACCACTGCTTAAACAACACCTTAACCAGTCCTGGTCCTGCACATGTTCATCACAATGTTGAGCCTTACTCCGAGATTTAAATGTTTCCATGCAGGAACAGTGTAGCTGCTCCTACATGGAATATAGCTGCTGAGCAATTCAGGAAACAGTTGATCTGACATGCACGAGCCTGCTGACACTGTTCCTGCATGGAAAACCATGCAACATGCTAATTACCTCATTTGCTGGTGAAAACCATGCAAATGAGGTGAATTAGCGATCCAGGAAGCAGGCAGGCATCCATGCAGGAACAGTGCTAGTTGCAGAAATGTGTTTGTTTACTAACTGAACACATTTCTGCAAATAACAAAATGGAGGCAAGACATCTCAAATAAAAGCATGTATTATAAACTTTAGGCATACCAATGGCCAAATATATGGCCATTGGCATGAGAAAGTGTTTAATTAAAAAAACGAAATCAAAGTATTTTTTTTTTGGCTGATCTCAGCCGTTTTAACATAGAGCAGCGGTGCGCAAATGAGATCGTGCCAAAAATAAAAAAAATAGTAGAACACAATTTTAGGGGAAATCTGCATTTTGCCATTATAATCAAAGGCATGCAGAATCAAAATACTACCAGGGAACACTGGCTGTCAAGGGGAAAGGGTCCGTGTTAGAGCAGTAACTATGGACTAAGGCAGTGGGGTATGCAAGTGAGGGGATATTTACTGAATCACAAAATATTCTAAGTCCGCACACCGTAGGTGATATAACAGGAGAGTGTAGGCAGGAGGAGCAGCTAACATGAAAAGGGGTTGTGTCATGCTTGCTGTAAGCATGTTGGAGCTCCGTTGCCTGGATTTGTGTTTAGCTAAGCACAGCTAAGCAAAGGATTGTGTCTGATGCTGTAATGTCTTACACCATGAAATGAAGAGCGTGTTCACGTCCAAGGAGAGCCATTACTGCTAAAATGTGTTTACCTTAGCTAAACATATGTGCATGGCATGCACTGGGACTTAAAAAAAAAAGGAAATAGCAGCACTGTTTGCATTTAGGCAGTGGGTTTGTGTGCTGCTCCTTGGGGCTTAAAAGGTGCAGAGATGGGAAGAGGGAAAAGATAAAAAAAGGAAAATAGCAAAATACAGCCACTCAAATACAAGTAAAATAGCTGGCAGGTGGAATGTTTCAAAGTCAGCCAGTCACACAGGCAGCACGCCACTATAAATTATGCAAACACCTTCTAGTCTGTTTTTTCCCACAAACTCTGCATCATAGGAGTACACATGCAGGAGAATTTTAACTGACAAAACTATCAAAAAATGTTAGAGGCTGCTGTCGCTTTGATCTATCAGTATGTGCAAGAGACCGAGGGCACTGAGGAGGATAATGCTGACAACTGACACAGACCGAGGAGGAGGAGAAGAGAGTTCAGACCCAGAGTAACTTACCATAGACTTGATGATCTGAAGATAGTAGAGTGCTACAGGGTGGACAGAGACATACTTCAGCAACTTGTTGAGCTGTACCAACTTTGCCACAGACCCAGAACCCAGTGGATACCAAGGTATGTTGTAGCCTTAAGAATATTAGCTACAGGTACTTTCCAAAGACCATCTGGGGATATCATGGGGGACTCACAGGCATCTGTGTCCAGGATACTCCATCAGTTCCTGGATTCCATGTGACAACATGCCACTGAGCACATTTACTTCCTCAGCACCCGTGAGGAGAGGACCAGCAATATGCATCTCTTCCACCATGTAGCAGAATACCCAGAGGTAGTAGGTGCCATAGACTGCATGCACATTTACATCAAAGCACCACCCAGTGACCAGGGTAGGGTCTACCTAAACCACAAGGGGTTCCACTCCATCAACTGCCAGGTTATGTGTGATGCCCAAGGCATTATTATGAATGTGTGTGCTGGCAGCCCTGGAAGCTATCACAACCCCACCATCTGGCATTCATCACAGCTGTACCAGGCATTTGCCAGTGGGGACATCCCATATGGCCATCTGGTGGGGGATACTGGCTATGTATTGGAGCCGGGGCTGATGTCACCCATCAGAAATGCATACACACACCCACACAAGAATGCCATAATGATGCACATGCACAAACCAGGATCATTATAGACCATGTATTTGGGATGCTCAAGACATGGTTCTGCTGCCTTGACATATCTGGTGGAGCCTTGCAATACTCCCCAGCCACATGTGCACACATGTTCATAGTATGTGCCATGCTACACAATATGATCCTGCGGAAGCAGCTGCAGCAGGAACAAAATGGGGAAGGGCCACACAGCCCACACCATTGCCAATGCCTCCACAGGCACAGAAGGACTCGGAGGAGGAACATCTTGAGCCTGCCCTGTAAGCAGATGGAGGCATGCCAGTATGCCCTGGCCTTGGCAAAGAGGCAATGCATAGCATATAAACTGACACTGTAGGGCCCATGGGACTGATATCTCTCTCTGACTCAGACACACAGTAAAATGGATGCCAAACATCACACCAGCTATACCTTACCATGTATAGGCAGTGTACTGCGTGCATCCGACATAGTCAGCCCACAAGTGCCATCCTCACAACTGCCTCAGGCACAAGGTAAGTCAGTCTTCTTAACAATAAATGAATGGAGTAGAATGTTCTGATAGCATATCTATTGTATTGATGCAAGCATGCAAGGGAATGGGATGGCTTACTGGGATAGCAACACACAACTGACAGCTATGTGGGACAGCAGGAAGTGTATGCCCAGTACTGGCTTACCCACACTATGCAGTACCACCCTAGTTGACAAATACCACTGAAGTATATGTGGTGAGCCAAACAACTGGGGGGGTCATAGGTCACATGCATGGATGTCAAAGTGGGAGTCCCATACTCACCCCCAACCTAACCCAGCAGATCAGCTGTAGAAAACCATACAGAAATGTCTGGCAAAGGCCCCCATATGATGACATCCATGAAATTCCCACCTACAGACTTACACAGTGATATCACAGCAGGTCTGGCAGTGGCAGCACGGCTCTGAAAGATAAGAAGTCTGAAATTAAATATGTTTATGCCAGAACAATCTGACCTGTGGTCGATATTGTTATGCCTGTATTCTCAAAGATAGGGAACACCACTATGCTAAATGGGACCAAAATGTTAAGCAAATATCAGCACAGTCTGTGAAAATGTGTATTGTGTACAGCTGTGCCCCCCAACCCATAATCCAGTAACATGTCCCTAGCCTTAAGCAACATCCAGCTGTCAACTAGAGTGATGGCTCAACATGAACAGGAAGCAATTGTCAGTAACACCCAGTCAACTTACTGGTGCCATCCCAGGGATGTTCACTGTCGGCAGCCTGGGAACATATGATCATCAGAATGCACTCCCTTGCTACAGATGGCCTGCATCTGTCACACCTGGCCTACATGCCTCTGGCAAATGCCCATGTCTCACCCACAGTGGCCTGTTAGGGGGTGGCATAGGGTCCATAACACCAACATGACACAGTCTACAAAATGCAAAGAAAAACCATGCTGCTAACTGCTAGTAGCAAACCTGCCAGACTCAGAGAGCCAGAAATCTGGGCAAAGCCATGGATGATGGGGTGATAAAGGTCCAAAGAGAAGGACACCTTTGAAATACTGCTCTAATAATGTTAGAAAGTTGAGTGTATGATTGTATTAGCATGGAATGTCTGAAGGGTATGAAGTCTGAAACTGCAATGTCTACTGTCAGTAATATCTTACTTCAACCTTGAGTGACTTGCAAAACACTTTTCTTTGAAAACCACTCTCATCTGGGCAACCAACCAGATATATGAGTTATGAATCTGGACATTCTGTGATACTCTGTAAAGTCAACAGGCAGGGCTAGGAGTCTAAACATGGGAATACACTCATTGCAGGCAGTCTTAACCCTGGAAGATGGTGATATGTCTGCACTCCCAGAACCCTGGCCCACAGCCATGGGGAGTAACACACCCTTCCCTGATCACTCATCCTATGCAACATTCTGACCCCAAAATGTAGCCAGCCAAGACAAATGAGGTGGGCCATACATATCTGTGAGACACACACACCTCCAGGCTGGTCAAACAGTCTGACGCACACAAGACTCTCCAAGTGCAGTCAACCTTTGAGAAGACCCCTGTCTAAAGTACTAGTAGCTATAGGCCAACATATCTGGCCCAGGACACCCTCCCTCCACATATCTTATCCCCTACAAATGTATCTGGAGTCTGCCTGACACCCTGATTCTGCCTGACTTATATTACCCAACTGTGGACTGGAAATCAGACCATGCCAGAACAGAAATGCACTGAGATTCCACCAGTGTAATATATCACCAAGGTGCTGGACCATTTCCACAGCTCAAGCAGTCAGTTGGTTGTAGGTGCACCTCTCAACAGGCTGGATTGTGCAAGAATGCCTAGCATTTAGCCCATAATATTGGTGTGTGCATCATCCATCCTGTAGTCCTCTGGTAAATCACTGTGATGATCTGAAGAGGTATGTCACGAGGTACTGCAACAATACATGAGAGTGTCAAATGTCATATATGTCAGATGTCTGCTAAAACAAACCCTGTAACCATAGCAACTCATATATGAACTAAGAGAAATAGTCACAATCACTGTATGGCCTATTTTCTCCTCATTTTGATAGGCTATCTCCAGATATCCTACACCAACAGGTTGAGAGGTATGGCTGTAGCACAAAACAAACTGGACTGGAGTACAACAATCCCCGGAAGGGAGTCCCACAATTACTACAGAAGGTTACATTGGGCATGCTCATACACTTAGAGAATTGTCAGTAGGATCTAGGAATTAACAGGCCTTTCCCACCCACTGCACTTCCCATTGCCCTACTTTGGAAGTCCTGAAGATGCCACCATAGAAGTACCTTTCGTCAGGCTTCAGCCCTATAAGCTCTGTGACATGTGCGATAACTGCGTAACACTATAGTACAAATAACTAGTTAGGTTGGAGTTCTAATCTCAGTCCTGGCAAATGTACAAGTGTGTGTGTGTGTGTGTGTGTGTGTGTGTGTGTGTGTGTGTGTGTGTGTGTGTGTGTGTGTGTGTGTATGTTTATAAGTTAAAGCTTTTGAGTCCATTCAAACCCAGTACACTTCCCATTGCCCTACTTTAATAGTCCTGCAGATAACAGTCACCTTAGAAGTCCCTTTAGTCAGGCCTTAGCCCTGTAAGCTCTGTGGCATGTGCGATAAATGCATAATGCTATAGCACAAATACACTTCCCATTGCCCTACTGTAGCAGTCCTGCAGATATCAGTCACCTTAGAAGTCCATTTCGTCAGGCCTCAGCCCTATAAGCTCTGTGGTGTGTGCAATAACTGTGTAACACTATAGTATAGATAACTAGTTAGGTAGGAGTTCCAATCTCAGTCTTGGAAAACGTAACAGTGTGTGTTTGTGTGTGTGTGTGTGTGTGTGTGTGTGTGTGTGTGTGTGTGTGTGTGTGTGTGTGTGTGTGTGTGTGTGTTAGCTAGGAGTTCTAATCTCACTCCTGGCAAATGTAAAAGCATGTGTTTATAAGTTAAAGCTTTTGGGTCCATTCAAATCCAGTACACTTCCCATTGCCCTACTTTATCAGTCCTGCAGATAACAGTCACCTTAGAAGTCCCTTTTGTCAGGCCTCAGTCCTATAAACTCTGTGGTGCATATGATAACAGCGTAACACTACAGTACAAATAACTAGTTAGGTAGGTGTTCTAATCCCAGTTCTGGCAAATGTATGTGTGTAAGTATGTGTATGTGTATTTTAAAATATTTTGTGGCCTCTCTCACCCAGTACATCACCCATTGCCATAATTTACAAGGGCTGGTGATGTTCCTCACATTAAACGTACCTTTGGTTAACCTTCACCCTATAAGCCCCGTGGCGCATGCGATAAATGTGTAACACTATAATAGCAATAAATAGATAGTTAGGGGTTCTAATCTCAGTTCTAGCAAGTGTGTGTGTGTCCATGAACAATATCCTGTCTGTGGGGGGGTTGTTGTGCTTGTGTGAGAACCACATCCATGAACATTATCCTGTCTGTGAGGGGATTGTTGTGTTTTTGTGAGAACCATATCTATGAACAGTATCCTATCTGTGGGGGGTTGTTGTATTTGTGTGAGAACCATATCCATGAACAGTATCCTGTCAGGGGGGGGGTTGTTTTGTCCATGGGAGAACCATATCCATGTGGAGGGGTCGTTGTGTTTGTGTGAGAACCATATCCATGAATAGTATCCTGTCTGTAGGGAGGTTGTTGTGTTTGTGTGAGAACCATATCCATGAACAGTATCCTGTCTGTGGGGGGGTTATTGTGTTTGTGTGAGAACCATATCCATGAACAGTATCCTGTCTGTGGGGGGGCATTGTTGTGTTAGTGTGAGAACCATATCCATGAACAGTATCCTGTCTGTGGTGGGGTTGCTGTGTCCAGGTGACAACCATATCCATAAACAGTATCCTGTCTGTGGAGGGGTTGTTGTGTTTGTGTATAAAACATATCCATGAACAACATCCTGTCTGTGGAGGGGGTTGTATTTGTGTGAGAACCATATCCATTGGGGGAAGGTTTTGCTTCTTTCTGCTGTTGCCCACCCAAATGTCCCAGTGTCCACATTGCAAGGCCCACAGTTGTCATCCACTGTAGAGGGACCTGTAGACATTCTGCAGCCCTATAAGCATTGTGCCATGTGCAATAACTATGTGACAGTATGGAATAGATGACATGATAGCAGTCCATCTAATCATTGGATATCACTCTCCATGCAGGAATCATACATAAACACACTCAAGTAGGCACAACCCCTACATCATTAGCTGGCCTACAAACTGGCTCACAGATAGGACCCACAGTGTGAAAGCAGTGGACTCCATGTCAGACTGCTGAACAGTCATGAGTTGAGACCCACAGGTTGTGGACCTCGGCCCCCCTTATGTTTGGGATCCACACCTCTGAGGACCAGCCCAATATGAAGGTGCCCTGGCTGACAATGTTTGCAGATGACTGCAAGGTGGGTGCTATTATTACCCCCCTATGTGAGGTTGACATCTTTCACAAAGACTTCTCTGAGACCTATGACTGTTGTCAGAGCCCTGGACATAAGCTCAATGCCAGATGATGTGCCACCATCCCCTTTGGGTACAACATGGTTCCCATAAAGTAATACACTGATGGTAGTCCACTGAACACTGATGTTGGTATAAGGG